>NC_092331.1:39921894-40144949 GCF_036785885.1 Coffea arabica | reverse complement strand
GCACCCGCCATGTTCCTTTCGCTTTATTCTTTTAAATTACCCCGTCCTGCGAAGCAGTGTGGCTTTTCTAGACCGAAATTCATTTTAAGCGTCAATTCAAGCATTTTCCTCTTATCCTTTTATTTATTTACTTTATATTTTTTTTTGTTATTGATTTGCACCCTGTTTTTTTCCCTCATCCCGCAACTCTAAATTATCATGAAATCAATCCTTCACGCTTGCAGTTAGGGGTGGCAATTCGGGTCCAAATCAGGTTGGCGGGTCGGGTTCGGGTCAACAGACCCGCCAGAAAATCTGTTGACCCGAACCCCGACCCGCCAACCCGTGACGGGTCAGGTATGCTGACCCGAACCCGAAAATTTCAGGTTTACGGGGCGGCGGGTCGACCCGAAATGACCCGAAACTTAATTTTAATTTATTAATTTATCACTGTAATTTCTAATAAAATCAATTTCTCACAAAACTAATTACATAATCAAGTAATAAAAATTTAAATAAATGATTCCAAATCAAATCTAAAATAAATTAAACACCGTAAAAGTGTTTTATCCCAAGCAAAATATAAAATAAATTAAAACAATACAAAAGTGAAAAATAATATAATATATTATTTGTCCAAGTATAATAATTTCAACTTCACACAAATTAAATAAATTCGTTTAGGATTAAGTAATTAATGCCTTTGAAAAAAAGAATAACTTAGTTTAGTTAGATAAAATTATTTTTATGTTTATTAAATTATTTTTAATTCGTAAACGGGTCATATCAGGTCACCACGGGTTGACCCGAAATCGACCGGTTTTCTTTTCGGGTTCATCGGGTCCAACCCGATTCTGACCCGAATTCCCGAAACCTCAACCCAAACCCATTAATTTCGTGTTAGGTTCGTGTCGTGTTTTCAAGTCGTGTCGAAAATTGCCACCCCTAGTTGCGGTGATACATTTGCGCCGACAAATTTGAGCGACGATCCGGGCTTTGATCGAGCCGTACCGTTCCTGA
Organism: Coffea arabica; assembly: GCF_036785885.1. Taxonomy (NCBI): domain Eukaryota; kingdom Viridiplantae; phylum Streptophyta; class Magnoliopsida; order Gentianales; family Rubiaceae; genus Coffea; species Coffea arabica. Next base: position 40,143,950 of record NC_092331.1, on the reverse strand, counting down.
TTTGTCTCGCGCCTTCAGATCCTCCTTCACGCTTCGACAAGAAGCAAACTATTAAGCAATCGTTCCGACGGAGCTAAATTACTACAGGATAAAGAACGAATAGGAAATTTGGATTTCGAAACAAAAAAGAGAGGGGTGCAACACGAGGACTTCCCAGGGGGTCACCCATCCTAGTACTACTCTCGCCCAAGCACGCTTAACTTCGGAGTTCTGATGGGATCCGGTGCATTAGTGCTGGTATGATCGCACCCGCCATGTTCCTTTCGCTTTATTCTTTTAAACTACCCCGTCCTGCGAAGCAGTGTGGCTTTTCTAGACCGAAATTCATTTTAAGCGTCAATTCAAGCATTTTCCTCTTATCCTTTTATTTATTTACTTTATATTTTTTTTTGTTATTGATTTGCACCCTGTTTTTTTCCCTCATCCCGCAACTCTAAATTATCATGAAATCAATCCTTCACGCTTGCAGTTAGGGGTGGCAATTCGGGTCCAAATCAGGTTGGCGGGTCGGGTTCGGGTCAACAGACCCGCCAGAAAATCTGTTGACCCGAACCCCGACCCGCCAACCCGTGACGGGTCAGGTATGCTGACCCGAACCCGAAAATTTCAGGTTTACGGGGCGGCGGGTCGACCCGAAATGACCCGAAACTTAATTTTAATTTATTAATTTATCACTGTAATTTCTGATAAAATCAATTTCTCACAAAACTAATTACATAATCAAGTAATAAAAATTTAAATAAATGATTCCAAATCAAATCTAAAATAAATTAAACACCGTAAAAGTGTTTTATCCCAAGCAAAATATAAAATAAATTAAAACAATACAAAAGTGAAAAATAATATAATATATTATTTGTCCAAGTATAATAATTTCAACTTCACACAAATTAAATAAATTCGTTTAGGATTAAGTAATTAATGCCTTTGAAAAAAAGAATAACTTAGTTTAGTTAGATAAAATTATTTTTATGTTTATTAAATTATTTTTAATTCGTAAACGGGTCATATCGGGTCATATCAGGTCACCACGGGTTGACCCGAAATCGACCGGTTTTCTTTTCGGGTTCATCGGGTCCAACCCGAATTCCCGAAACCTCAACCCAAACCCATTAATTTCGTGTTAGGTTCGTGTCGTGTTTTCAGGTCGTGTCGAAAATTGCCACCCCTAGTTGCGGTGATACATTTGCGCCGACAAATTTGAGCGACGATCCGGGCTTTGATCGAGCCGTACCGTTCCTGATTTGTCTCGCGCCTTCAGATCCTCCTTCACGCTTCGACAAGAAGCAAAATATTAAGCAATCGTTCCGACAGAGCTAAATTACTACAGGATAAAGAACGAATAGGAAATTTGGATTTCGAAACAAAAAAGAAAGGGGTGCAACACGAGGACTTCCCAGGGGGTCACCCATCCTAGTACTACTCTCGCCCAAGCACGCTTAACTTCGGAGTTCTGATGGGATCCAGTGCATTAATGCTGGTATGATCGCACCCGCCATGTTCCTTTCGCTTTATTCTTTTAAATTACCCCGTCCTGCGAAGCAGTGTGGCTTTTCTAGACCGAAATTCATTTTAAGCGTCAATTCAAGCATTTTCCTCTTATCCTTTTATTTATTTACTTTATATTTTTTTTTGTTATTGATTTGCACCCTGTTTTTTTCCCTCATCCCGCAACTCTAAATTATCATGAAATCAATCCTTCACGCTTGCAGTTAGGGGTGGCAATTCGGGTCCAAATCAGGTTGGCGGGTCGGGTTCGGGTCAACAGACCCGCCAGAAAATCTGTTGACCCGAACCCCGACCCGCCAACCCGTGACGGGTCAGGTATGCTGACCCGAACCCGAAAATTTCAGGTTTACGGGGCGGCGGGTCGACCCGAAATGACCCGAAACTTAATTTTAATTTATTAATTTATCACTGTAATTTCTAATAAAATCAATTTCTCACAAAACTAATTACATAATCAAGTAATAAAAATTTAAATAAATGATTCCAAATCAAATCTAAAATAAATTAAACACCGTAAAAGTGTTTTATCCCAAGCAAAATATAAAATAAATTAAAACAATACAAAAGTGAAAAATAATATAATATATTATTTGTCCAAGTATAATAATTTCAACTTCACACAAATTAAATAAATTCGTTTAGGATTAAGTAATTAATGCCTTTGAAAAAAAGAATAACTTAGTTTAGTTAGATAAAATTATTTTTATGTTTATTAAATTATTTTTAATTCGTAAACGGGTCATATCAGGTCACCACGGGTTGACCCGAAATCGACCGGTTTTCTTTTCGGGTTCATCGGGTCCAACCCGATTCTGACCCGAATTCCCGAAACCTCAACCCAAACCCATTAATTTCGTGTTAGGTTCGTGTCGTGTTTTCAGGTCGTGTCGAAAATTGCCACCCCTAGTTGCGGTGATACATTTGCGCCGACAAATTTGAGCGACGATCCGGGCTTTGATCGAGCCGTACCGTTCCTGATTTGTCTCGCGCTTTCAGATCCTCCTTCACGCTTCGACAAGAAGCAAACTATTAAGCAATCGTTCCGACGGAGCTAAATTACTACAGGATAAAGAACGAATAGGAAATTTGGATTTCGAAACAAAAAAGAGAGGGGTGCAACACGAGGACTTCCCAGGGGGTCACCCATCCTAGTACTACTCTCGCCCAAGCACGCTTAACTTCGGAGTTCTGATGGGATCCGGTGCATTAGTGCTGGTATGATCGCACCCGCCATGTTCCTTTCGCTTTATTCTTTTAAACTACCCCGTCCTGCGAAGCAGTGTGGCTTTTCTAGACCGAAATTCATTTTAAGCGTCAATTCAAGCATTTTCCTCTTATCCTTTTATTTATTTACTTTATATTTTTTTTTGTTATTGATTTGCACCCTGTTTTTTTCCCTCATCCCGCAACTCTAAATTATCATGAAATCAATCCTTCACGCTTGCAGTTAGGGGTGGCAATTCGGGTCCAAATCAGGTTGGCGGGTCGGGTTCGGGTCAACAGACCCGCCAGAAAATCTGTTGACCCGAACCCCGACCCGCCAACCCGTGACGGGTCAGGTATGCTGACCCGAACCCGAAAATTTCAGGTTTACGGGGCGGCGGGTCGACCCGAAATGACCCGAAACTTAATTTTAATTTATTAATTTATCACTGTAATTTCTAATAAAATCAATTTCTCACAAAACTAATTACATAATCAAGTAATAAAAATTTAAATAAATGATTCCAAATCAAATCTAAAATAAATTAAACACCGTAAAAGTGTTTTATCCCAAGCAAAATATAAAATAAATTAAAACAATACAAAAGTGAAAAATAATATAATATATTATTTGTCCAAGTATAATAATTTCAACTTCACACAAATTAAATAAATTCGTTTAGGATTAAGTAATTAATGCCTTTGAAAAAAAGAATAACTTAGTTTAGTTAGATAAAATTATTTTTATGTTTATTAAATTATTTTTAATTCGTAAACGGGTCATATCGGGTCATATCAGGTCACCACGGGTTGACCCGAAATCGACCGGTTTTCTTTTCGGGTTCATCGGGTCCAACCCGAATTCCCGAAACCTCAACCCAAACCCATTAATTTCGTGTTAGGTTCGTGTCGTGTTTTCAGGTCGTGTCGAAAATTGCCACCCCTAGTTGCGGTGATACATTTGCGCCGACAAATTTGAGCGACGATCCGGGCTTTGATCGAGCCGTACCGTTCCTGATTTGTCTCGCGCCTTCAGATCCTCCTTCACGCTTCGACAAGAAGCAAAATATTAAGCAATCGTTCCGACGGAGCTAAATTACTACAGGATAAAGAACGAATAGGAAATTTGGATTTCGAAACAAAAAAGAAAAGGGTGCAACACGAGGACTTCCCAGGGGGTCACCCATCCTAGTACTATTCTCGCCCAAGCACGCTTAACTTCGGAGTTCTGATGGGATCCGGTGCATTATTGCTGGTATGATCGCACCCGCCATGTTCCTTTCGCTTTATTCTTTTAAACTACCCCGTCCTGCGAAGCAGTGTGGCTTTTCTAGACCGAAATTCATTTTAAGCGTCAATTCAAGCATTTTCCTCTTATCCTTTTATTTATTTACTTTATATTTTTTTTTGTTATTGATTTGCACCCTGTTTTTTTCCCTCATCCCGCAACTCTAAATTATCATGAAATCAATCCTTCACGCTTGCAGTTAGGGGTGGCAATTCGGGTCCAAATCAGGTTGGCGGGTCGGGTTCGGGTCAACAGACCCGCCAGAAAATCTGTTGACCCGAACCCCGACCCGCCAACCCGTGACGGGTCAGGTATGCTGACCCGAACCCGAAAATTTCAGGTTTACGGGGCGGCGGGTCGACCCGAAATGACCCGAAACTTAATTTTAATTTATTAATTTATCACTGTAATTTCTAATAAAATCAATTTCTCACAAAACTAATTACATAATCAAGTAATAAAAATTTAAATAAATGATTCCAAATCAAATCTAAAATAAATTAAACACCGTAAAAGTGTTTTATCCCAAGCAAAATATAAAATAAATTAAAACAATACAAAAGTGAAAAATAATATAATATATTATTTGTCCAAGTATAATAATTTCAACTTCACACAAATTAAATAAATTCGTTTAGGATTAAGTAATTAATGCCTTTGAAAAAAAGAATAACTTAGTTTAGTTAGATAAAATTATTTTTATGTTTATTAAATTATTTTTAATTCGTAAACGGGTCATATCAGGTCACCACGGGTTGACCCGAAATCGACCGGTTTTCTTTTCGGGTTCATCGGGTCCAACCCGATTCTGACCCGAATTCCCGAAACCTCAACCCAAACCCATTAATTTCGTGTTAGGTTCGTGTCGTGTTTTCAGGTCGTGTCGAAAATTGCCACCCCTAGTTGCGGTGATACATTTGCGCCGACAAATTTGAGCGACGATCCGGGCTTTGATCGAGCCGTACCGTTCCTGATTTGTCTCGCGCCTTCAGATCCTCCTTCACGCTTCGACAAGAAGCAAAATATTAAGCAATCGTTCCGACGGAGCTAAATTACTACAGGATAAAGAACGAATAGGAAATTTGGATTTCGAAACAAAAAAGAGAGGGGTGCAACACGAGGACTTCCCAGGGGGTCACCCATCCTAGTACTACTCTCGCCCAAGCACGCTTAACTTCGGAGTTCTGATGGGATCCGGTGCATTAGTGCTGGTATGATCGCACCCGCCATGTTCCTTTCGCTTTATTCTTTTAAACTACCCCGTCCTGCGAAGCAGTGTGGCTTTTCTAGACCGAAATTCATTTTAAGCATCAATTCAAGCATTTTCCTCTTATCCTTTTATTTATTTACTTTATATTTTTTTTTGTTATTGATTTGCACCCTGTTTTTTTCCCTCATCCCGCAACTCTAAATTATCATGAAATAAATCCTTCACGCTTGCAGTTAGGGGTGGCAATTCGGGTCCAAATCAGGTTGGCGGGTCGGGTTCGGGTCAACAGACCCGCCAGAAAATCTGTTGACCCGAACCCCGACCCGCCAACCCGTGACGGGTCAGGTATGCTGACCCGAACCCGAAAATTTCAGGTTTACGGGGCGGCGGGTCGACCCGAAATGACCCGAAACTTAATTTTAATTTATTAATTTATCACTGTAATTTCTAATAAAATCAATTTCTCACAAAACTAATTACATAATCAAGTAATAAAAATTTAAATAAATGATTCCAAATCAAATCTAAAATAAATTAAACACCGTAAAAGTGTTTTATCCCAAGCAAAATATAAAATAAATTAAAACAATACAAAAGTGAAAAATAATATAATATATTATTTGTCCAAGTATAATAATTTCAACTTCACACAAATTAAATAAATTCGTTTAGGATTAAGTAATTAATGCCTTTGAAAAAAAGAATAACTTAGTTTAGTTAGATAAAATTATTTTTATGTTTATTAAATTATTTTTAATTCGTAAACGGGTCATATCAGGTCACCACGGGTTGACCCGAAATCGACCGGTTTTCTTTTCGGGTTCATCGGGTCCAACCCGATTCTGACCCGAATTCCCGAAACCTCAACCCAAACCCATTAATTTCGTGTTAGGTTCGTGTCGTGTTTTCAGGTCGTGTCGAAAATTGCCACCCCTAGTTGCGGTGATACATTTGCGCCGACAAATTTGAGCGACGATCCGGGCTTTGATCGAGCCGTACCGTTCCTGATTTGTCTCGCGCCTTCAGATCCTCCTTCACGCTTCGACAAGAAGCAAAATATTAAGCAATCGTTCCGACGGAGCTAAATTACTACAGGATAAAGAACGAATAGGAAATTTGGATTTCGAAACAAAAAAGAGAGGGGTGCAACACGAGGACTTCCCAGGGGGTCACCCATCCTAGTACTACTCTCGCCCAAGCACGCTTAACTTCGGAGTTCTGATGGGATCCGGTGCATTAGTGCTGGTATGATCGCACCCGCCATGTTCCTTTCGCTTTATTCTTTTAAACTACCCCGTCCTGCGAAGCAGTGTGGCTTTTCTAGACCGAAATTCATTTTAAGCGTCAATTCAAGCATTTTCCTCTTATCCTTTTATTTATTTACTTTATATTTTTTTTTGTTATTGATTTGCACCCTGTTTTTTTCCCTCATCCCGCAACTCTAAATTATCATGAAATCAATCCTTCACGCTTGCAGTTAGGGGTGGCAATTCGGGTCCAAATCAGGTTGGCGGGTCGGGTTCGGGTCAACAGACCCGCCAGAAATTCTGTTGACCCGAACCCCGACCCGCCAACCCGTGACGGGTCAGGTATGCTGACCCGAACCCGAAAATTTCAGGTTTACGGGGCGGCGGGTCGACCCGAAATGACCCGAAACTTAATTTTAATTTATTAATTTATCACTGTAATTTCTAATAAAATCAATTTCTCACAAAACTAATTACATAATCAAGTAATAAAAATTTAAATAAATGATTCCAAATCAAATCTAAAATAAATTAAACACCGTAAAAGTGTTTTATCCCAAGCAAAATATAAAATAAATTAAAACAATACAAAAGTGAAAAATAATATAATATATTATTTGTCCAAGTATAATAATTTCAACTTCACACAAATTAAATAAATTCGTTTAGGATTAAGTAATTAATGCCTTTGAAAAAAAGAATAACTTAGTTTAGTTAGATAAAATTATTTTTATGTTTATTAAATTATTTTTAATTCGTAAACGGGTCATATCAGGTCACCACGGGTTGACCCGAAATCGACCGGTTTTCTTTTCGGGTTCATCGGGTCCAACCCGATTCTGACCCGAATTCCCGAAACCTCAACCCAAACCCATTAATTTCGTGTTAGGTTCGTGTCGTGTTTTCAGGTCGTGTCGAAAATTGCCACCCCTAGTTGCGGTGATACATTTGCGCCGACAAATTTGAGCGACGATCCGGGCTTTGATCGAGCCGTACCGTTCCTGATTTGTCTCGCGCCTTCAGATCCTCCTTCACGCTTCGACAAGAAGCAAACTATTAAGCAATCGTTCCGACGGAGCTAAATTACTACAGGATAAAGAACGAATAGGAAATTTGGATTTCGAAACAAAAAAGAGAGGGGTGCAACACGAGGACTTCCCAGGGGGTCACCCAACCTAGTACTACTCTCGCCCAAGCACGCTTAACTTCGGAGTTCTGATGGGATCCGGTGCATTAGTGCTGGTATGATCGCACCCGCCATGTTCCTTTCGCTTTATTCTTTTAAACTACCCCGTCCTGCGAAGCAGTGTGGGTTTTGTAGACCGAAATTCATTTTAAGCGTCAATTCAAGCATTTTCCTCTTATCCATTTATTTATTTACTTTATATTTTTTTTTGTTATTGATTTGCACCCTGTTTTTTTCCCTCATCCCGCAACTCTAAATTATCATGAAATCAATCCTTCACGCTTGCAGTTAGGGGTGGCAATTCGGGTCCAAATCAGGTTGGCGGGTCGGGTTCGGGTCAACAGACCCGCCAGAAATTCTGTTGACCCGAACCCCGACCCGCCAACCCGTGACGGGTCAGGTATGCTGACCCGAACCCGAAAATTTCAGGTTTACGGGGCGGCGGGTCGACCCGAAATGACCCGAAACTTAATTTTAATTTATTAATTTATCACTGTAATTTCTAATAAAATCAATTTCTCACAAAACTAATTACATAATCAAGTAATAAAAATTTAAATAAATGATTCCAAATCAAATCTAAAATAAATTAAACACCGTAAAAGTGTTTTATCCCAAGCAAAATATAAAATAAATTAAAACAATACAAAAGTGAAAAATAATATAATATATTATTTGTCCAAGTATAATAATTTCAACTTCACACAAATTAAATAAATTCGTTTAGGATTAAGTAATTAATGCCTTTGAAAAAAAGAATAACTTAGTTTAGTTAGATAAAATTATTTTTATGTTTATTAAATTATTTTTAATTCGTAAACGGGTCATATCGGGTCATATCAGGTCACCACGGGTTGACCCGAAATCGACCGGTTTTCTTTTCGGGTTCATCGGGTCCAACCCGATTCTGACCCGAATTCCCGAAACCTCAACCCAAACCCATTAATTTCGTGTTAGGTTCGTGTCGTGTTTTCAGGTCGTGTCGAAAATTGCCACCCCTAGTTGCGGTGATACATTTGCGCCGACAAATTTGAGCGACGATCCGGGCTTTGATCGAGCCGTACCGTTCCTGATTTGTCTCGCGCCTTCAGATCCTCCTTCACGCTTCGACAAGAAGCAAAATATTAAGCAATCGTTCCGACGGAGCTAAATTACTACAGGATAAAGAACGAATAGGAAATTTGGATTTCGAAACAAAAAAGAGAGGGGTGCAACACGAGGACTTCCCAGGGGGTCACCCATCCTAGTACTACTCTCGCCCAAGCACGCTTAACTTCGGAGTTCTGATGGGATCCGGTGCATTAGTGCTGGTATGATCGCACCCGCCATGTTCCTTTCGCTTTATTCTTTTAAACTACCCCGTCCTGCGAAGCAGTGTGGCTTTTCTAGACCGAAATTCATTTTAAGCGTCAATTCAATCATTTTCCTCTTATCCTTTTATTTATTTACTTTATATTTTTTTTTGTTATTGATTTGCACCCTGTTTTTTTCCCTCATCCCGCAACTCTAAATTATCACGAAATCAATCCTTCACGCTTGCAGTTAGGGGTGGCAATTCGGGTCCAAATCAGGTTGGCGGGTCGGGTTCGGGTCAACAGACCCGCCAGAAAATCTGTTGACCCGAACCCCGACCCGCCAACCCGTGACGGGTCAGGTATGCTGACCCGAACCCGAAAATTTCAGGTTTACGGGGCGGCGGGTCGACCCGAAATGACCCGAAACTTAATTTTAATTTATTAATTTATCACTGTAATTTCTAATAAAATCAATTTCTCACAAAACTAATTACATAATCAAGTAATAAAAATTTAAATAAATGATTCCAAATCAAATCTAAAATAAATTAAACACCGTAAAAGTGTTTTATCCCAAGCAAAATATAAAATAAATTAAAACAATACAAAAGTGAAAAATAATATAATATATTATTTGTCCAAGTATAATAATTTCAACTTCACACAAATTAAATAAATTCGTTTAGGATTAAGTAATTAATGCCTTTGAAAAAAAGAATAACTTAGTTTAGTTAGATAAAATTATTTTTATGTTTATTAAATTATTTTTAATTCGTAAACGGGTCATATCGGGTCATATCAGGTCACCACGGGTTGACCCGAAATCGACCGGTTTTCTTTTCGGGTTCATCGGGTCCAACCCGATTCTGACCCGAATTCCCGAAACCTCAACCCAAACCCATTAATTTCGTGTTAGGTTCGTGTCGTGTTTTCAGGTCGTGTCGAAAATTGCCACCCCTAGTTGCGGTGATACATTTGCGCCGACAAATTTGAGCGACGATCCGGGCTTTGATCGAGCCGTACCGTTCCTGATTTGTCTCGCGCCTTCAGATCCTCCTTCACGCTTCGACAAGAAGCAAACTATTAAGCAATCGTTCCGACGGAGCTAAATTACTACAGGATAAAGAACGAATAGGAAATTTGGATTTCGAAACAAAAAAGAGAGGGGTGCAACACGAGGACTTCCCAGGGGGTCACCCATCCTAGTACTACTCTCGCCCAAGCACGCTTAACTTCGGAGTTCTGATGGGATCCGGTGCATTAGTGCTGGTATGATCGCACCCGCCATGTTCCTTTCGCTTTATTCTTTTAAACTACCCCGTCCTGCGAAGCAGTGTGGCTTTTCTAGACCGAAATTCATTTTAAGCGTCAATTCAAGCATTTTCCTCTTATCCTTTTATTTATTTACTTTATATTTTTTTTTGTTATTGATTTGCACCCTGTTTTTTTCCCTCATCCCGCAACTCTAAATTATCATGAAATCAATCCTTCACGCTTGCAGTTAGGGGTGGCAATTCGGGTCCAAATCAGGTTGGCGGGTCGGGTTCGGGTCAACAGACCCGCCAGAAATTCTGTTGACCCGAACCCCGACCCGCCAACCCGTGACGGGTCAGGTATGCTGACCCGAACCCGAAAATTTCAGGTTTACGGGGCGGCGGGTCGACCCGAAATGACCCGAAACTTAATTTTAATTTATTAATTTATCACTGTAATTTCTAATAAAATCAATTTCTCACAAAACTAATTACATAATCAAGTAATAAAAATTTAAATAAATGATTCCAAATCAAATCTAAAATAAATTAAACACCGTAAAAGTGTTTTATCCCAAGCAAAATATAAAATAAATTAAAACAATACAAAAGTGAAAAATAATATAATATATTATTTGTCCAAGTATAATAATTTCAACTTCACACAAATTAAATAAATTCGTTTAGGATTAAGTAATTAATGCCTTTGAAAAAAAGAATAACTTAGTTTAGTTAGATAAAATTATTTTTATGTTTATTAAATTATTTTTAATTCGTAAACGGGTCATATCGGGTCATATCAGGTCACCACGGGTTGACCCGAAATCGACCGGTTTTCTTTTCGGGTTCATCGGGTCCAACCCGATTCTGACCCGAATTCCCGAAACCTCAACCCAAACCCATTAATTTCGTGTTAGGTTCGTGTCGTGTTTTCAGGTCGTGTCGAAAATTGCCACCCCTAGTTGCGGTGATACATTTGCGCCGACAAATTTGAGCGACGATCCGGGCTTTGATCGAGCCGTACCGTTCCTGATTTGTCTCGCGCCTTCAGATCCTCCTTCACGCTTCGACAAGAAGCAAAATATTAAGCAATCGTTCCGACGGAGCTAAATTACTACAGGATAAAGAACGAATAGGAAATTTGGATTTCGAAACAAAAAAGAGAGGGGTGCAACACGAGGACTTCCCAGGGGGTCACCCATCCTAGTACTACTCTCGCCCAAGCACGCTTAACTTCGGAGTTCTGATGGGATCCGGTGCATTAGTGCTGGTATGATCGCACCCGCCATGTTCCTTTCGCTTTATTCTTTTAAACTACCCCGTCCTGCGAAGCAGTGTGGCTTTTCTAGACCGAAATTCATTTTAAGCGTCAATTCAAGCATTTTCCTCTTATCCTTTTATTTATTTACTTTATATTTTTTTTTGTTATTGATTTGCACCCTGTTTTTTTCCCTCATCCCGCAACTCTAAATTATCATGAAATCAATCCTTCACGCTTGCAGTTAGGGGTGGCAATTCGGGTCCAAATCAGGTTGGCGGGTCGGGTTCGGGTCAACAGACCCGCCAGAAAATCTGTTGACCCGAACCCCGACCCGCCAACCCGTGACGGGTCAGGTATGCTGACCCGAACCCGAAAATTTCAGGTTTACGGGGCGGCGGGTCGACCCGAAATGACCCGAAACTTAATTTTAATTTATTAATTTATCACTGTAATTTCTAATAAAATCAATTTCTCACAAAACTAATTACATAATCAAGTAATAAAAATTTAAATAAATGATTCCAAATCAAATCTAAAATAAATTAAACACCGTAAAAGTGTTTTATCCCAAGCAAAATATAAAATAAATTAAAACAATACAAAAGTGAAAAATAATATAATATATTATTTGTCCAAGTATAATAATTTCAACTTCACACAAATTAAATAAATTCGTTTAGGATTAAGTAATTAATGCCTTTGAAAAAAAGAATAACTTAGTTTAGTTAGATAAAATTATTTTTATGTTTATTAAATTATTTTTAATTCGTAAACGGGTCATATCGGGTCATATCAGGTCACCACGGGTTGACCCGAAATCGACCGGTTTTCTTTTCGGGTTCATCGGGTCCAACCCGATTCTGACCCGAATTCCCGAAACCTCAACCCAAACCCATTAATTTCGTGTTAGGTTCGTGTCGTGTTTTCAGGTCGTGTCGAAAATTGCCACCCCTAGTTGCGGTGATACATTTGCGCCGACAAATTTGAGCGACGATCCGGGCTTTGATCGAGCCGTACCGTTCCTGATTTGTCTCGCGCCTTCAGATCCTCCTTCACGCTTCGACAAGAAGCAAAATATTAAGCAATCGTTCCGACGGAGCTAAATTACTACAGGATAAAGAACGAATAGGAAATTTGGATTTCGAAACAAAAAAGAGAGGGGTGCAACACGAGGACTTCCCAGGGGGTCACCCATCCTAGTACTACTCTCGCCCAAGCACGCTTAACTTCGGAGTTCTGATGGGATCCGGTGCATTAGTGCTGGTATGATCGCACCCGCCATGTTCCTTTCGCTTTATTCTTTTAAACTACCCCGTCCTGCGAAGCAGTGTGGCTTTTCTAGACCGAAATTCATTTTAAGCGTCAATTCAAGCATTTTCCTCTTATCCTTTTATTTATTTACTTTATAATTTTTTTTTGTTATTGATTTGCACCCTGTTTTTTTCCCTCATCCCGCAACTCTAAATTATCATGAAATCAATCCTTCACGCTTGCAGTTAGGGGTGGCAATTCGGGTCCAAATCAGGTTGGCGGGTCGGGTTCGGGTCAACAGACCCGCCAGAAAATCTGTTGACCCGAACCCCGACCCGCCAACCCGTGACGGGTCAGGTATGCTGACCCGAACCCGAAAATTTCAGGTTTACGGGGCGGCGGGTCGACCCGAAATGACCCGAAACTTAATTTTAATTTATTAATTTATCACTGTAATTTCTAATAAAATCAATTTCTCACAAAACTAATTACATAATCAAGTAATAAAAATTTAAATAAATGATTCCAAATCAAATCTAAAATAAATTAAACACCGTAAAAGTGTTTTATCCCAAGCAAAATATAAAATAAATTAAAACAATACAAAAGTGAAAAATAATATAATATATTATTTGTCCAAGTATAATAATTTCAACTTCACACAAATTAAATAAATTCGTTTAGGATTAAGTAATTAATGCCTTTGAAAAAAAGAATAACTTAGTTTAGTTAGATAAAATTATTTTTATGTTTATTAAATTATTTTTAATTCGTAAACGGGTCATATCGGGTCATATCAGGTCACCACGGGTTGACCCGAAATCGACCGGTTTTCTTTTCGGGTTCATCGGGTCCAACCCGATTCTGACCCGAATTCCCGAAACCTCAACCCAAACCCATTAATTTCGTGTTAGGTTCGTGTCGTGTTTTCAGGTCGTGTCGAAAATTGCCACCCCTAGTTGCGGTGATACATTTGCGCCGACAAATTTGAGCGACGATCCGGGCTTTGATCGAGCCGTACCGTTCCTGATTTGTCTCGCGCCTTCAGATCCTCCTTCACGCTTCGACAAGAAGCAAAATATTAAGCAATCGTTCCGACGGAGCTAAATTACTACAGGATAAAGAACGAATAGGAAATTTGGATTTCGAAACAAAAAAGAGAGGGGTGCAACACGAGGACTTCCCAGGGGGTCACCCATCCTAGTACTACTCTCGCCCAAGCACGCTTAACTTCGGAGTTCTGATGGGATCCGGTGCATTAGTGCTGGTATGATCGCACCCGCCATGTTCCTTTCGCTTTATTCTTTTAAACTACCCCGTCCTGCGAAGCAGTGTGGCTTTTCTAGACCGAAATTCATTTTAAGCGTCAATTCAAGCATTTTCCTCTTATCCTTTTATTTATTTACTTTATATTTTTTTTTGTTATTGATTTGCACCCTGTTTTTTTCCCTCATCCCGCAACTCTAAATTATCATGAAATCAATCCTTCACGCTTGCAGTTAGGGGTGGCAATTCGGGTCCAAATCAGGTTGGCGGGTCGGGTTCGGGTCAACAGACCCGCCAGAAAATCTGTTGACCCGAACCCCGACCCGCCAACCCGTGACGGGTCAGGTATGCTGACCCGAACCCGAAAATTTCAGGTTTACGGGGCGGCGGGTCGACCCGAAATGACCCGAAACTTAATTTTAATTTATTAATTTATCACTGTAATTTCTAATAAAATCAATTTCTCACAAAACTAATTACATAATCAAGTAATAAAAATTTAAATAAATGATTCCAAATCAAATCTAAAATAAATTAAACACCGTAAAAGTGTTTTATCCCAAGCAAAATATAAAATAAATTAAAACAATACAAAAGTGAAAAATAATATAATATATTATTTGTCCAAGTATAATAATTTCAACTTCACACAAATTAAATAAATTCGTTTAGGATTAAGTAATTAATGCCTTTGAAAAAAAGAATAACTTAGTTTAGTTAGATAAAATTATTTTTATGTTTATTAAATTATTTTTAATTCGTAAACGGGTCATATCGGGTCATATCAGGTCACCACGGGTTGACCCGAAATCGACCGGTTTTCTTTTCGGGTTCATCGGGTCCAACCCGATTCTGACCCGAATTCCCGAAACCTCAACCCAAACCCATTAATTTCGTGTTAGGTTCGTGTCGTGTTTTCAGGTCGTGTCGAAAATTGCCACCCCTAGTTGCGGTGATACATTTGCGCCGACAAATTTGAGCGACGATCCGGGCTTTGATCGAGCCGTACCGTTCCTGATTTGTCTCGCGCCTTCAGATCCTCCTTCACGCTTCGACAAGAAGCAAAATATTAAGCAATCGTTCCGACGGAGCTAAATTACTACAGGATAAAGAACGAATAGGAAATTTGGATTTCGAAACAAAAAAGAGAGGGGTGCAACACGAGGACTTCCCAGGGGGTCACCCATCCTAGTACTACTCTCGCCCAAGCACGCTTAACTTCGGAGTTCTGATGGGATCCGGTGCATTAGTGCTGGTATGATCGCACCCGCCATGTTCCTTTCGCTTTATTCTTTTAAACTACCCCGTCCTGCGAAGCAGTGTGGCTTTTCTAGACCGAAATTCATTTTAAGCGTCAATTCAAGCATTTTCCTCTTATCCTTTTATTTATTTACTTTATAATTTTTTTTTGTTATTGATTTGCACCCTGTTTTTTTCCCTCATCCCGCAACTCTAAATTATCATGAAATCAATCCTTCACGCTTGCAGTTAGGGGTGGCAATTCGGGTCCAAATCAGGTTGGCGGGTCGGGTTCGGGTCAACAGACCCGCCAGAAAATCTGTTGACCCGAACCCCGACCCGCCAACCCGTGACGGGTCAGGTATGCTGACCCGAACCCGAAAATTTCAGGTTTACGGGGCGGCGGGTCGACCCGAAATGACCCGAAACTTAATTTTAATTTATTAATTTATCACTGTAATTTCTAATAAAATCAATTTCTCACAAAACTAATTACATAATCAAGTAATAAAAATTTAAATAAATGATTCCAAATCAAATCTAAAATAAATTAAACACCGTAAAAGTGTTTTATCCCAAGCAAAATATAAAATAAATTAAAACAATACAAAAGTGAAAAATAATATAATATGTTATTTGTCCAAGTATAATAATTTCAACTTCACACAAATTAAATAAATTCGTTTAGGATTAAGTAATTAATGCCTTTGAAAAAAAGAATAACTTAGTTTAGTTAGATAAAATTATTTTTATGTTTATTAAATTATTTTTAATTCGTAAACGGGTCATATCGGGTCATATCAGGTCACCACGGGTTGACCCGAAATCGACCGGTTTTCTTTTCGGGTTCATCGGGTCCAACCCGATTCTGACCCGAATTCCCGAAACCTCAACCCAAACCCATTAATTTCGTGTTAGGTTCGTGTCGTGTTTTCAGGTCGTGTCGAAAATTGCCACCCCTAGTTGCGGTGATACATTTGCGCCGACAAATTTGAGCGACGATCCGGGCTTTGATCGAGCCGTACCGTTCCTGATTTGTCTCGCGCCTTCAGATCCTCCTTCACGCTTCGACAAGAAGCAAAATATTAAGCAATCGTTCCGACGGAGCTAAATTACTACAGGATAAAGAACGAATAGGAAATTTGGATTTCGAAACAAAAAAGAGAGGGGTGCAACACGAGGACTTCCCAGGGGGTCACCCATCCTAGTACTACTCTCGCCCAAGCACGCTTAACTTCGGAGTTCTGATGGGATCCGGTGCATTAGTGCTGGTATGATCGCACCCGCCATGTTCCTTTCGCTTTATTCTTTTAAACTACCCCGTCCTGCGAAGCAGTGTGGCTTTTCTAGACCGAAATTCATTTTAAGCGTCAATTCAATCATTTTCCTCTTATCCTTTTATTTATTTACTTTATATTTTTTTTTGTTATTGATTTGCACCCTGTTTTTTTCCCTCATCCCGCAACTCTAAATTATCACGAAATCAATCCTTCACGCTTGCAGTTAGGGGTGGCAATTCGGGTCCAAATCAGGTTGGCGGGTCGGGTTCGGGTCAACAGACCCGCCAGAAAATCTGTTGACCCGAACCCCGACCCGCCAACCCGTGACGGGTCAGGTATGCTGACCCGAACCCGAAAATTTCAGGTTTACGGGGCGGCGGGTCGACCCGAAATGACCCGAAACTTAATTTTAATTTATTAATTTATCACTGTAATTTCTAATAAAATCAATTTCTCACAAAACTAATTACATAATCAAGTAATAAAAATTTAAATAAATGATTCCAAATCAAATCTAAAATAAATTAAACACCGTAAAAGTGTTTTATCCCAAGCAAAATATAAAATAAATTAAAACAATACAAAAGTGAAAAATAATATAATATATTATTTGTCCAAGTATAATAATTTCAACTTCACACAAATTAAATAAATTCGTTTAGGATTAAGTAATTAATGCCTTTGAAAAAAAGAATAACTTAGTTTAGTTAGATAAAATTATTTTTATGTTTATTAAATTATTTTTAATTCGTAAACGGGTCATATCGGGTCATATCAGGTCACCACGGGTTGACCCGAAATCGACCGGTTTTCTTTTCGGGTTCATCGGGTCCAACCCGATTCTGACCCGAATTCCCGAAACCTCAACCCAAACCCATTAATTTCGTGTTAGGTTCGTGTCGTGTTTTCAGGTCGTGTCGAAAATTGCCACCCCTAGTTGCGGTGATACATTTGCGCCGACAAATTTGAGCGACGATCCGGGCTTTGATCGAGCCGTACCGTTCCTGATTTGTCTCGCGCCTTCAGATCCTCCTTCACGCTTCGACAAGAAGCAAAATATTAAGCAATCGTTCCGACGGAGCTAAATTACTACAGGATAAAGAACGAATAGGAAATTTGGATTTCGAAACAAAAAAGAGAGGGGTGCAACACGAGGACTTCCCAGGGGGTCACCCATCCTAGTACTACTCTCGCCCAAGCACGCTTAACTTCGGAGTTCTGATGGGATCCGGTGCATTAGTGCTGGTATGATCGCACCCGCCATGTTCCTTTCGCTTTATTCTTTTAAACTACCCCGTCCTGCGAAGCAGTGTGGCTTTTCTAGACCGAAATTCATTTTAAGCGTCAATTCAAGCATTTTCCTCTTATCCTTTTATTTATTTACTTTATATTTTTTTTTGTTATTGATTTGCACCCTGTTTTTTTCCCTCATCCCGCAACTCTAAATTATCACGAAATCAATCCTTCACGCTTGCAGTTAGGGGTGGCAATTCGGGTCCAAATCAGGTTGGCGGGTCGGGTTCGGGTCAACAGACCCGCCAGAAAATCTGTTGACCCGAACGCCGACCCGCCAACCCGTGACGGGTCAGGTATGCTGACCCGAACCCGAAAATTTCAGGTTTACGGGGCGGCGGGTCGACCCGAAATGACCCGAAACTTAATTTTAATTTATTAATTTATCACTGTAATTTCTAATAAAATCAATTTCTCACAAAACTAATTACATAATCAAGTAATAAAAATTTAAATAAATGATTCCAAATCAAATCTAAAATAAATTAAACACCGTAAAAGTGTTTTATCCCAAGCAAAATATAAAATAAATTAAAACAATACAAAAGTGAAAAATAATATAATATGTTATTTGTCCAAGTATAATAATTTCAACTTCACACAAATTAAATAAATTCGTTTAGGATTAAGTAATTAATGCCTTTGAAAAAAAGAATAACTTAGTTTAGTTAGATAAAATTATTTTTATGTTTATTAAATTATTTTTAATTCGTAAACGGGTCATATCGGGTCATATCAGGTCACCACGGGTTGACCCGAAATCGACCGGTTTTCTTTTCGGGTTCATCGGGTCCAACCCGATTCTGACCCGAATTCCCGAAACCTCAACCCAAACCCATTAATTTCGTGTTAGGTTCGTGTCGTGTTTTCAGGTCGTGTCGAAAATTGCCACCCCTAGTTGCGGTGATACATTTGCGCCGACAAATTTGAGCGACGATCCGGGCTTTGATCGAGCCGTACCGTTCCTGATTTGTCTCGCGCCTTCAGATCCTCCTTCACGCTTCGACAAGAAGCAAAATATTAAGCAATCGTTCCGACGGAGCTAAATTACTACAGGATAAAGAACGAATAGGAAATTTGGATTTCGAAACAAAAAAGAGAGGGGTGCAACACGAGGACTTCCCAGGGGGTCACCCATCCTAGTACTACTCTCGCCCAAGCACGCTTAACTTCGGAGTTCTGATGGGATCCGGTGCATTAGTGCTGGTATGATCGCACCCGCCATGTTCCTTTCGCTTTATTCTTTTAAACTACCCCGTCCTGCGAAGCAGTGTGGGTTTTGTAGACCGAAATTCATTTTAAGCGTCAATTCAAGCATTTTCCTCTTATCCATTTATTTATTTACTTTATATTTTTTTTTGTTATTGATTTGCACCCTGTTTTTTTCCCTCATCCCGCAACTCTAAATTATCATGAAATCAATCCTTCACGCTTGCAGTTAGGGGTGGCAATTCGGGTCCAAATCAGGTTGGCGGGTCGGGTTCGGGTCAACAGACCCGCCAGAAATTCTGTTGACCCGAACCCCGACCCGCCAACCCGTGACGGGTCAGGTATGCTGACCCGAACCCGAAAATTTCAGGTTTACGGGGCGGCGGGTCGACCCGAAATGACCCGAAACTTAATTTAATTTATTAATTTATCACTGTAATTTCTAATAAAATCAATTTCTCACAAAACTAATTACATAATCAAGTAATAAAAATTTAAATAAATGATTCCAAATCAAATCTAAAATAAATTAAACACCGTAAAAGTGTTTTATCCCAAGCAAAATATAAAATAAATTAAAACAATACAAAAGTGAAAAATAATATAATATATTATTTGTCCAAGTATAATAATTTCAACTTCACACAAATTAAATAAATTCGTTTAGGATTAAGTAATTAATGCCTTTGAAAAAAAGAATAACTTAGTTTAGTTAGATAAAATTATTTTTATGTTTATTAAATTATTTTTAATTCGTAAACGGGTCATATCGGGTCATATCAGGTCACCACGGGTTGACCCGAAATCGACCGGTTTTCTTTTCGGGTTCATCGGGTCCAACCCGATTCTGACCCG
Source organism: Coffea arabica (assembly GCF_036785885.1). Classification (NCBI taxonomy): domain Eukaryota; kingdom Viridiplantae; phylum Streptophyta; class Magnoliopsida; order Gentianales; family Rubiaceae; genus Coffea; species Coffea arabica. The sequence goes on along the minus strand of NC_092331.1, from coordinate 40,124,105 downwards.
AATTCCCGAAACCTCAACCCAAACCCATTAATTTCGTGTTAGGTTCGTGTCGTGTTTTCAGGTCGTGTCGAAAATTGCCACCCCTAGTTGCGGTGATACATTTGCGCCGACAAATTTGAGCGACGATCCGGGCTTTGATCGAGCCGTACCGTTCCTGATTTGTCTCGCGCCTTCAGATCCTCCTTCACGCTTCGACAAGAAGCAAAATATTAAGCAATCGTTCCGACGGAGCTAAATTACTACAGGATAAAGAACGAATAGGAAATTTGGATTTCGAAACAAAAAAGAGAGGGGTGCAACACGAGGACTTCCCAGGGGGTCACCCATCCTAGTACTACTCTCGCCCAAGCACGCTTAACTTCGGAGTTCTGATGGGATCCGGTGCATTAGTGCTGGTATGATCGCACCCGCCATGTTCCTTTCGCTTTATTCTTTTAAACTACCCCGTCCTGCGAAGCAGTGTGGCTTTTCTAGACCGAAATTCATTTTAAGCGTCAATTCAAGCATTTTCCTCTTATCCTTTTATTTATTTACTTTATAATTTTTTTTTGTTATTGATTTGCACCCTGTTTTTTTCCCTCATCCCGCAACTCTAAATTATCATGAAATCAATCCTTCACGCTTGCAGTTAGGGGTGGCAATTCGGGTCCAAATCAGGTTGGCGGGTCGGGTTCGGGTCAACAGACCCGCCAGAAAATCTGTTGACCCGAACCCCGACCCGCCAACCCGTGACGGGTCAGGTATGCTGACCCGAACCCGAAAATTTCAGGTTTACGGGGCGGCGGGTCGACCCGAAATGACCCGAAACTTAATTTTAATTTATTAATTTATCACTGTAATTTCTAATAAAATCAATTTCTCACAAAACTAATTACATAATCAAGTAATAAAAATTTAAATAAATGATTCCAAATCAAATCTAAAATAAATTAAACACCGTAAAAGTGTTTTATCCCAAGCAAAATATAAAATAAATTAAAACAATACAAAAGTGAAAAATAATATAATATGTTATTTGTCCAAGTATAATAATTTCAACTTCACACAAATTAAATAAATTCGTTTAGGATTAAGTAATTAATGCCTTTGAAAAAAAGAATAACTTAGTTTAGTTAGATAAAATTATTTTTATGTTTATTAAATTATTTTTAATTCGTAAACGGGTCATATCGGGTCATATCAGGTCACCACGGGTTGACCCGAAATCGACCGGTTTTCTTTTCGGGTTCATCGGGTCCAACCCGATTCTGACCCGAATTCCCGAAACCTCAACCCAAACCCATTAATTTCGTGTTAGGTTCGTGTCGTGTTTTCAGGTCGTGTCGAAAATTGCCACCCCTAGTTGCGGTGATACATTTGCGCCGACAAATTTGAGCGACGATCCGGGCTTTGATCGAGCCGTACCGTTCCTGATTTGTCTCGCGCCTTCAGATCCTCCTTCACGCTTCGACAAGAAGCAAACTATTAAGCAATCGTTCCGACGGAGCTAAATTACTACAGGATAAAGAACGAATAGGAAATTTGGATTTCGAAACAAAAAAGAGAGGGGTGCAACACGAGGACTTCCCAGGGGGTCACCCATCCTAGTACTACTCTCGCCCAAGCACGCTTAACTTCGGAGTTCTGATGGGATCCGGTGCATTAGTGCTGGTATGATCGCACCCGCCATGTTCCTTTCGCTTTATTCTTTTAAACTACCCCGTCCTGCGAAGCAGTGTGGCTTTTCTAGACCGAAATTCATTTTAAGCGTCAATTCAAGCATTTTCCTCTTATCCTTTTATTTATTTACTTTATATTTTTTTTTGTTATTGATTTGCACCCTGTTTTTTTCCCTCATCCCGCAACTCTAAATTATCATGAAATCAATCCTTCACGCTTGCAGTTAGGGGTGGCAATTCGGGTCCAAATCAGGTTGGCGGGTCGGGTTCGGGTCAACAGACCCGCCAGAAATTCTGTTGACCCGAACCCCGACCCGCCAACCCGTGACGGGTCAGGTATGCTGACCCGAACCCGAAAATTTCAGGTTTACGGGGCGGCGGGTCGACCCGAAATGACCCGAAACTTAATTTTAATTTATTAATTTATCACTGTAATTTCTAATAAAATCAATTTCTCACAAAACTAATTACATAATCAAGTAATAAAAATTTAAATAAATGATTCCAAATCAAATCTAAAATAAATTAAACACCGTAAAAGTGTTTTATCCCAAGCAAAATATAAAATAAATTAAAACAATACAAAAGTGAAAAATAATATAATATATTATTTGTCCAAGTATAATAATTTCAACTTCACACAAATTAAATAAATTCGTTTAGGATTAAGTAATTAATGCCTTTGAAAAAAAGAATAACTTAGTTTAGTTAGATAAAATTATTTTTATGTTTATTAAATTATTTTTAATTCGTAAACGGGTCATATCGGGTCATATCAGGTCACCACGGGTTGACCCGAAATCGACCGGTTTTCTTTTCGGGTTCATCGGGTCCAACCCGATTCTGACCCGAATTCCCGAAACCTCAACCCAAACCCATTAATTTCGTGTTAGGTTCGTGTCGTGTTTTCAGGTCGTGTCGAAAATTGCCACCCCTAGTTGCGGTGATACATTTGCGCCGACAAATTTGAGCGACGATCCGGGCTTTGATCGAGCCGTACCGTTCCTGATTTGTCTCGCGCCTTCAGATCCTCCTTCACGCTTCGACAAGAAGCAAAATATTAAGCAATCGTTCCGACGGAGCTAAATTACTACAGGATAAAGAACGAATAGGAAATTTGGATTTCGAAACAAAAAAGAGAGGGGTGCAACACGAGGACTTCCCAGGGGGTCACCCATCCTAGTACTACTCTCGCCCAAGCACGCTTAACTTCGGAGTTCTGATGGGATCCGGTGCATTAGTGCTGGTATGATCGCACCCGCCATGTTCCTTTCGCTTTATTCTTTTAAACTACCCCGTCCTGCGAAGCAGTGTGGCTTTTCTAGACCGAAATTCATTTTAAGCGTCAATTCAAGCATTTTCCTCTTATCCTTTTATTTATTTACTTTATATTTTTTTTTGTTATTGATTTGCACCCTGTTTTTTTCCCTCATCCCGCAACTCTAAATTATCATGAAATCAATCCTTCACGCTTGCAGTTAGGGGTGGCAATTCGGGTCCAAATCAGGTTGGCGGGTCGGGTTCGGGTCAACAGACCCGCCAGAAAATCTGTTGACCCGAACCCCGACCCGCCAACCCGTGACGGGTCAGGTATGCTGACCCGAACCCGAAAATTTCAGGTTTACGGGGCGGCGGGTCGACCCGAAATGACCCGAAACTTAATTTTAATTTATTAATTTATCACTGTAATTTCTAATAAAATCAATTTCTCACAAAACTAATTACATAATCAAGTAATAAAAATTTAAATAAATGATTCCAAATCAAATCTAAAATAAATTAAACACCGTAAAAGTGTTTTATCCCAAGCAAAATATAAAATAAATTAAAACAATACAAAAGTGAAAAATAATATAATATATTATTTGTCCAAGTATAATAATTTCAACTTCACACAAATTAAATAAATTCGTTTAGGATTAAGTAATTAATGCCTTTGAAAAAAAGAATAACTTAGTTTAGTTAGATAAAATTATTTTTATGTTTATTAAATTATTTTTAATTCGTAAACGGGTCATATCGGGTCATATCAGGTCACCACTGGTTGACCCGAAATCGACCGGTTTTCTTTTCGGGTTCATCGGGTCCAACCCGATTCTGACCCGAATTCCCGAAACCTCAACCCAAACCCATTAATTTCGTGTTAGGTTCGTGTCGTGTTTTCAGGTCGTGTCGAAAATTGCCACCCCTAGTTGCGGTGATACATTTGCGCCGACAAATTTGAGCGACGATCCGGGCTTTGATCGAGCCGTACCGTTCCTGATTTGTCTCGCGCCTTCAGATCCTCCTTCACGCTTCGACAAGAAGCAAAATATTAAGCAATCGTTCCGACGGAGCTAAATTACTACAGGATAAAGAACGAATAGGAAATTTGGATTTCGAAACAAAAAAGAGAGGGGTGCAACACGAGGACTTCCCAGGGGGTCACCCATCCTAGTACTACTCTCGCCCAAGCACGCTTAACTTCGGAGTTCTGATGGGATCCGGTGCATTAGTGCTGGTATGATCGCACCCGCCATGTTCCTTTCGCTTTATTCTTTTAAACTACCCCGTCCTGCGAAGCAGTGTGGCTTTTCTAGACCGAAATTCATTTTAAGCGTCAATTCAAGCATTTTCCTCTTATCCTTTTATTTATTTACTTTATATTTTTTTTTGTTATTGATTTGCACCCTGTTTTTTTCCCTCATCCCGCAACTCTAAATTATCACGAAATCAATCCTTCACGCTTGCAGTTAGGGGTGGCAATTCGGGTCCAAATCAGGTTGGCGGGTCGGGTTCGGGTCAACAGACCCGCCAGAAAATCTGTTGACCCGAACGCCGACCCGCCAACCCGTGACGGGTCAGGTATGCTGACCCGAACCCGAAAATTTCAGGTTTACGGGGCGGCGGGTCGACCCGAAATGACCCGAAACTTAATTTTAATTTATTAATTTATCACTGTAATTTCTAATAAAATCAATTTCTCACAAAACTAATTACATAATCAAGTAATAAAAATTTAAATAAATGATTCCAAATCAAATCTAAAATAAATTAAACACCGTAAAAGTGTTTTATCCCAAGCAAAATATAAAATAAATTAAAACAATACAAAAGTGAAAAATAATATAATATGTTATTTGTCCAAGTATAATAATTTCAACTTCACACAAATTAAATAAATTCGTTTAGGATTAAGTAATTAATGCCTTTGAAAAAAAGAATAACTTAGTTTAGTTAGATAAAATTATTTTTATGTTTATTAAATTATTTTTAATTCGTAAACGGGTCATATCGGGTCATATCAGGTCACCACGGGTTGACCCGAAATCGACCGGTTTTCTTTTCGGGTTCATCGGGTCCAACCCGATTCTGACCCGAATTCCCGAAACCTCAACCCAAACCCATTAATTTCGTGTTAGGTTCGTGTCGTGTTTTCAGGTCGTGTCGAAAATTGCCACCCCTAGTTGCGGTGATACATTTGCGCCGACAAATTTGAGCGACGATCCGGGCTTTGATCGAGCCGTACCGTTCCTGATTTGTCTCGCGCCTTCAGATCCTCCTTCACGCTTCGACAAGAAGCAAAATATTAAGCAATCGTTCCGACGGAGCTAAATTACTACAGGATAAAGAACGAATAGGAAATTTGGATTTCGAAACAAAAAAGAGAGGGGTGCAACACGAGGACTTCCCAGGGGGTCACCCATCCTAGTACTACTCTCGCCCAAGCACGCTTAACTTCGGAGTTCTGATGGGATCCGGTGCATTAGTGCTGGTATGATCGCACCCGCCATGTTCCTTTCGCTTTATTCTTTTAAACTACCCCGTCCTGCGAAGCAGTGTGGGTTTTGTAGACCGAAATTCATTTTAAGCGTCAATTCAAGCATTTTCCTCTTATCCATTTATTTATTTACTTTATATTTTTTTTTGTTATTGATTTGCACCCTGTTTTTTTCCCTCATCCCGCAACTCTAAATTATCATGAAATCAATCCTTCACGCTTGCAGTTAGGGGTGGCAATTCGGGTCCAAATCAGGTTGGCGGGTCGGGTTCGGGTCAACAGACCCGCCAGAAATTCTGTTGACCCGAACCCCGACCCGCCAACCCGTGACGGGTCAGGTATGCTGACCCGAACCCGAAAATTTCAGGTTTACGGGGCGGCGGGTCGACCCGAAATGACCCGAAACTTAATTTTAATTTATTAATTTATCACTGTAATTTCTAATAAAATCAATTTCTCACAAAACTAATTACATAATCAAGTAATAAAAATTTAAATAAATGATTCCAAATCAAATCTAAAATAAATTAAACACCGTAAAAGTGTTTTATCCCAAGCAAAATATAAAATAAATTAAAACAATACAAAAGTGAAAAATAATATAATATATTATTTGTCCAAGTATAATAATTTCAACTTCACACAAATTAAATAAATTCGTTTAGGATTAAGTAATTAATGCCTTTGAAAAAAAGAATAACTTAGTTTAGTTAGATAAAATTATTTTTATGTTTATTAAATTATTTTTAATTCGTAAACGGGTCATATCGGGTCATATCAGGTCACCACGGGTTGACCCGAAATCGACCGGTTTTCTTTTCGGGTTCATCGGGTCCAACCCGATTCTGACCCGAATTCCCGAAACCTCAACCCAAACCCATTAATTTCGTGTTAGGTTCGTGTCGTGTTTTCAGGTCGTGTCGAAAATTGCCACCCCTAGTTGCGGTGATACATTTGCGCCGACAAATTTGAGCGACGATCCGGGATTTGATCGAGCCGTACCGTTCCTGATTTGTCTCGCGCCTTCAGATCCTCCTTCACGCTTCGACAAGAAGCAAAATATTAAGCAATCGTTCCGACGGAGCTAAATTACTACAGGATAAAGAACGAATAGGAAATTTGGATTTCGAAACAAAAAAGAGAGGGGTGCAACACGAGGACTTCCCAGGGGGTCACCCATCCTAGTACTACTCTCGCCCAAGCACGCTTAACTTCGGAGTTCTGATGGGATCCGGTGCATTAGTGCTGGTATGATCGCACCCGCCATGTTCCTTTCGCTTTATTCTTTTAAACTACCCCGTCCTGCGAAGCAGTGTGGCTTTTCTAGACCGAAATTCATTTTAAGCGTCAATTCAATCATTTTCCTCTTATCCTTTTATTTATTTACTTTATATTTTTTTTTGTTATTGATTTGCACCCTGTTTTTTTCCCTCATCCCGCAACTCTAAATTATCACGAAATCAATCCTTCACGCTTGCAGTTAGGGGTGGCAATTCGGGTCCAAATCAGGTTGGCGGGTCGGGTTCGGGTCAACAGACCCGCCAGAAAATCTGTTGACCCGAACCCCGACCCGCCAACCCGTGACGGGTCAGGTATGCTGACCCGAACCCGAAAATTTCAGGTTTACGGGGCGGCGGGTCGACCCGAAATGACCCGAAACTTAATTTTAATTTATTAATTTATCACTGTAATTTCTAATAAAATCAATTTCTCACAAAACTAATTACATAATCAAGTAATAAAAATTTAAATAAATGATTCCAAATCAAATCTAAAATAAATTAAACACCGTAAAAGTGTTTTATCCCAAGCAAAATATAAAATAAATTAAAACAATACAAAAGTGAAAAATAATATAATATATTATTTGTCCAAGTATAATAATTTCAACTTCACACAAATTAAATAAATTCGTTTAGGATTAAGTAATTAATGCCTTTGAAAAAAAGAATAACTTAGTTTAGTTAGATAAAATTATTTTTATGTTTATTAAATTATTTTTAATTCGTAAACGGGTCATATCGGGTCATATCAGGTCACCACGGGTTGACCCGAAATCGACCGGTTTTCTTTTCGGGTTCATCGGGTCCAACCCGATTCTGACCCGAATTCCCGAAACCTCAACCCAAACCCATTAATTTCGTGTTAGGTTCGTGTCGTGTTTTCAGGTCGTGTCGAAAATTGCCACCCCTAGTTGCGGTGATACATTTGCGCCGACAAATTTGAGCGACGATCCGGGCTTTGATCGAGCCGTACCGTTCCTGATTTGTCTCGCGCCTTCAGATCCTCCTTCACGCTTCGACAAGAAGCAAAATATTAAGCAATCGTTCCGACGGAGCTAAATTACTACAGGATAAAGAACGAATAGGAAATTTGGATTTCGAAACAAAAAAGAGAGGGGTGCAACACGAGGACTTCCCAGGGGGTCACCCATCCTAGTACTACTCTCGCCCAAGCACGCTTAACTTCGGAGTTCTGATGGGATCCGGTGCATTAGTGCTGGTATGATCGCACCCGCCATGTTCCTTTCGCTTTATTCTTTTAAACTACCCCGTCCTGCGAAGCAGTGTGGCTTTTCTAGACCGAAATTCATTTTAAGCGTCAATTCAAGCATTTTCCTCTTATCCTTTTATTTATTTACTTTATATTTTTTTTTGTTATTGATTTGCACCCTGTTTTTTTCCCTCATCCCGCAACTCTAAATTATCATGAAATCAATCCTTCACGCTTGCAGTTAGGGGTGGCAATTCGGGTCCAAATCAGGTTGGCGGGTCGGGTTCGGGTCAACAGACCCGCCAGAAAATCTGTTGACCCGAACCCCGACCCGCCAACCCGTGACGGGTCAGGTATGCTGACCCGAACCCGAAAATTTCAGGTTTACGGGGCGGCGGGTCGACCCGAAATGACCCGAAACTTAATTTTAATTTATTAATTTATCACTGTAATTTCTAATAAAATCAATTTCTCACAAAACTAATTACATAATCAAGTAATAAAAATTTAAATAAATGATTCCAAATCAAATCTAAAATAAATTAAACACCGTAAAAGTGTTTTATCCCAAGCAAAATATAAAATAAATTAAAACAATACAAAAGTGAAAAATAATATAATATATTATTTGTCCAAGTATAATAATTTCAACTTCACACAAATTAAATAAATTCGTTTAGGATTAAGTAATTAATGCCTTTGAAAAAAAGAATAACTTAGTTTAGTTAGATAAAATTATTTTTATGTTTATTAAATTATTTTTAATTCGTAAACGGGTCATATCGGGTCATATCAGGTCACCACTGGTTGACCCGAAATCGACCGGTTTTCTTTTCGGGTTCATCGGGTCCAACCCGATTCTGACCCGAATTCCCGAAACCTCAACCCAAACCCATTAATTTCGTGTTAGGTTCGTGTCGTGTTTTCAGGTCGTGTCGAAAATTGCCACCCCTAGTTGCGGTGATACATTTGCGCCGACAAATTTGAGCGACGATCCGGGCTTTGATCGAGCCGTACCGTTCCTGATTTGTCTCGCGCCTTCAGATCCTCCTTCACGCTTCGACAAGAAGCAAAATATTAAGCAATCGTTCCGACGGAGCTAAATTACTACAGGATAAAGAACGAATAGGAAATTTGGATTTCGAAACAAAAAAGAGAGGGGTGCAACACGAGGACTTCCCAGGGGGTCACCCATCCTAGTACTACTCTCGCCCAAGCACGCTTAACTTCGGAGTTCTGATGGGATCCGGTGCATTAGTGCTGGTATGATCGCACCCGCCATGTTCCTTTCGCTTTATTCTTTTAAACTACCCCGTCCTGCGAAGCAGTGTGGCTTTTCTAGACCGAAATTCATTTTAAGCGTCAATTCAAGCATTTTCCTCTTATCCTTTTATTTATTTACTTTATAATTTTTTTTTGTTATTGATTTGCACCCTGTTTTTTTCCCTCATCCCGCAACTCTAAATTATCATGAAATCAATCCTTCACGCTTGCAGTTAGGGGTGGCAATTCGGGTCCAAATCAGGTTGGCGGGTCGGGTTCGGGTCAACAGACCCGCCAGAAAATCTGTTGACCCGAACCCCGACCCGCCAACCCGTGACGGGTCAGGTATGCTGACCCGAACCCGAAAATTTCAGGTTTACGGGGCGGCGGGTCGACCCGAAATGACCCGAAACTTAATTTTAATTTATTAATTTATCACTGTAATTTCTAATAAAATCAATTTCTCACAAAACTAATTACATAATCAAGTAATAAAAATTTAAATAAATGATTCCAAATCAAATCTAAAATAAATTAAACACCGTAAAAGTGTTTTATCCCAAGCAAAATATAAAATAAATTAAAACAATACAAAAGTGAAAAATAATATAATATATTATTTGTCCAAGTATAATAATTTCAACTTCACACAAATTAAATAAATTCGTTTAGGATTAAGTAATTAATGCCTTTGAAAAAAAGAATAACTTAGTTTAGTTAGATAAAATTATTTTTATGTTTATTAAATTATTTTTAATTCGTAAACGGGTCATATCGGGTCATATCAGGTCACCACGGGTTGACCCGAAATCGACCGGTTTTCTTTTCGGGTTCATCGGGTCCAACCCGATTCTGACCCGAATTCCCGAAACCTCAACCCAAACCCATTAATTTCGTGTTAGGTTCGTGTCGTGTTTTCAGGTCGTGTCGAAAATTGCCACCCCTAGTTGCGGTGATACATTTGCGCCGACAAATTTGAGCGACGATCCGGGCTTTGATCGAGCCGTACCGTTCCTGATTTGTCTCGCGCCTTCAGATCCTCCTTCACGCTTCGACAAGAAGCAAAATATTAAGCAATCGTTCCGACGGAGCTAAATTACTACAGGATAAAGAACGAATAGGAAATTTGGATTTCGAAACAAAAAAGAGAGGGGTGCAACACGAGGACTTCCCAGGGGGTCACCCATCCTAGTACTACTCTCGCCCAAGCACGCTTAACTTCGGAGTTCTGATGGGATCCGGTGCATTAGTGCTGGTATGATCGCACCCGCCATGTTCCTTTCGCTTTATTCTTTTAAACTACCCCGTCCTGCGAAGCAGTGTGGCTTTTCTAGACCGAAATTCATTTTAAGCGTCAATTCAAGCATTTTCCTCTTATCCTTTTATTTATTTACTTTATAATTTTTTTTTGTTATTGATTTGCACCCTGTTTTTTTCCCTCATCCCGCAACTCTAAATTATCATGAAATCAATCCTTCACGCTTGCAGTTAGGGGTGGCAATTCGGGTCCAAATCAGGTTGGCGGGTCGGGTTCGGGTCAACAGACCCGCCAGAAAATCTGTTGACCCGAACCCCGACCCGCCAACCCGTGACGGGTCAGGTATGCTGACCCGAACCCGAAAATTTCAGGTTTACGGGGCGGCGGGTCGACCCGAAATGACCCGAAACTTAATTTTAATTTATTAATTTATCACTGTAATTTCTAATAAAATCAATTTCTCACAAAACTAATTACATAATCAAGTAATAAAAATTTAAATAAATGATTCCAAATCAAATCTAAAATAAATTAAACACCGTAAAAGTGTTTTATCCCAAGCAAAATATAAAATAAATTAAAACAATACAAAAGTGAAAAATAATATAATATATTATTTGTCCAAGTATAATAATTTCAACTTCACACAAATTAAATAAATTCGTTTAGGATTAAGTAATTAATGCCTTTGAAAAAAAGAATAACTTAGTTTAGTTAGATAAAATTATTTTTATGTTTATTAAATTATTTTTAATTCGTAAACGGGTCATATCGGGTCATATCAGGTCACCACGGGTTGACCCGAAATCGACCGGTTTTCTTTTCGGGTTCATCGGGTCCAACCCGATTCTGACCCGAATTCCCGAAACCTCAACCCAAACCCATTAATTTCGTGTTAGGTTCGTGTCGTGTTTTCAGGTCGTGTCGAAAATTGCCACCCCTAGTTGCGGTGATACATTTGCGCCGACAAATTTGAGCGACGATCCGGGCTTTGATCGAGCCGTACCGTTCCTGATTTGTCTCGCGCCTTCAGATCCTCCTTCACGCTTCGACAAGAAGCAAAATATTAAGCAATCGTTCCGACGGAGCTAAATTACTACAGGATAAAGAACGAATAGGAAATTTGGATTTCGAAACAAAAAAGAGAGGGGTGCAACACGAGGACTTCCCAGGGGGTCACCCATCCTAGTACTACTCTCGCCCAAGCACGCTTAACTTCGGAGTTCTGATGGGATCCGGTGCATTAGTGCTGGTATGATCGCACCCGCCATGTTCCTTTCGCTTTATTCTTTTAAACTACCCCGTCCTGCGAAGCAGTGTGGCTTTTCTAGACCGAAATTCATTTTAAGCGTCAATTCAAGCATTTTCCTCTTATCCTTTTATTTATTTACTTTATAATTTTTTTTTGTTATTGATTTGCACCCTGTTTTTTTCCCTCATCCCGCAACTCTAAATTATCATGAAATCAATCCTTCACGCTTGCAGTTAGGGGTGGCAATTCGGGTCCAAATCAGGTTGGCGGGTCGGGTTCGGGTCAACAGACCCGCCAGAAAATCTGTTGACCCGAACCCCGACCCGCCAACCCGTGACGGGTCAGGTATGCTGACCCGAACCCGAAAATTTCAGGTTTACGGGGCGGCGGGTCGACCCGAAATGACCCGAAACTTAATTTTAATTTATTAATTTATCACTGTAATTTCTAATAAAATCAATTTCTCACAAAACTAATTACATAATCAAGTAATAAAAATTTAAATAAATGATTCCAAATCAAATCTAAAATAAATTAAACACCGTAAAAGTGTTTTATCCCAAGCAAAATATAAAATAAATTAAAACAATACAAAAGTGAAAAATAATATAATATATTATTTGTCCAAGTATAATAATTTCAACTTCACACAAATTAAATAAATTCGTTTAGGATTAAGTAATTAATGCCTTTGAAAAAAAGAATAACTTAGTTTAGTTAGATAAAATTATTTTTATGTTTATTAAATTATTTTTAATTCGTAAACGGGTCATATCGGGTCATATCAGGTCACCACGGGTTGACCCGAAATCGACCGGTTTTCTTTTCGGGTTCATCGGGTCCAACCCGATTCTGACCCGAATTCCCGAAACCTCAACCCAAACCCATTAATTTCGTGTTAGGTTCGTGTCGTGTTTTCAGGTCGTGTCGAAAATTGCCACCCCTAGTTGCGGTGATACATTTGCGCCGACAAATTTGAGCGACGATCCGGGCTTTGATCGAGCCGTACCGTTCCTGATTTGTCTCGCGCCTTCAGATCCTCCTTCACGCTTCGACAAGAAGCAAAATATTAAGCAATCGTTCCGACGGAGCTAAATTACTACAGGATAAAGAACGAATAGGAAATTTGGATTTCGAAACAAAAAAGAGAGGGGTGCAACACGAGGACTTCCCAGGGGGTCACCCATCCTAGTACTACTCTCGCCCAAGCACGCTTAACTTCGGAGTTCTGATGGGATCCGGTGCATTAGTGCTGGTATGATCGCACCCGCCATGTTCCTTTCGCTTTATTCTTTTAAACTACCCCGTCCTGCGAAGCAGTGTGGCTTTTCTAGACCGAAATTCATTTTAAGCGTCAATTCAAGCATTTTCCTCTTATCCTTTTATTTATTTACTTTATATTTTTTTTTGTTATTGATTTGCACCCTGTTTTTTTCCCTCATCCCGCAACTCTAAATTATCATGAAATCAATCCTTCACGCTTGCAGTTAGGGGTGGCAATTCGGGTCCAAATCAGGTTGGCGGGTCGGGTTCGGGTCAACAGACCCGCCAGAAAATCTGTTGACCCGAACCCCGACCCGCCAACCCGTGACGGGTCAGGTATGCTGACCCGAACCCGAAAATTTCAGGTTTACGGGGCGGCGGGTCGACCCGAAATGACCCGAAACTTAATTTTAATTTATTAATTTATCACTGTAATTTCTAATAAAATCAATTTCTCACAAAACTAATTACATAATCAAGTAATAAAAATTTAAATAAATGATTCCAAATCAAATCTAAAATAAATTAAACACCGTAAAAGTGTTTTATCCCAAGCAAAATATAAAATAAATTAAAACAATACAAAAGTGAAAAATAATATAATATATTATTTGTCCAAGTATAATAATTTCAACTTCACACAAATTAAATAAATTCGTTTAGGATTAAGTAATTAATGCCTTTGAAAAAAAGAATAACTTAGTTTAGTTAGATAAAATTATTTTTATGTTTATTAAATTATTTTTAATTCGTAAACGGGTCATATCGGGTCATATCAGGTCACCACGGGTTGACCCGAAATCGACCGGTTTTCTTTTCGGGTTCATCGGGTCCAACCCGATTCTGACCCGAATTCCCGAAACCTCAACCCAAACCCATTAATTTCGTGTTAGGTTCGTGTCGTGTTTTCAGGTCGTGTCGAAAATTGCCACCCCTAGTTGCGGTGATACATTTGCGCCGACAAATTTGAGCGACGATCCGGGCTTTGATCGAGCCGTACCGTTCCTGATTTGTCTCGCGCCTTCAGATCCTCCTTCACGCTTCGACAAGAAGCAAAATATTAAGCAATCGTTCCGACGGAGCTAAATTACTACAGGATAAAGAACGAATAGGAAATTTGGATTTCGAAACAAAAAAGAGAGGGGTGCAACACGAGGACTTCCCAGGGGGTCACCCATCCTAGTACTACTCTCGCCCAAGCACGCTTAACTTCGGAGTTCTGATGGGATCCGGTGCATTAGTGCTGGTATGATCGCACCCGCCATGTTCCTTTCGCTTTATTCTTTTAAACTACCCCGTCCTGCGAAGCAGTGTGGCTTTTCTAGACCGAAATTCATTTTAAGCGTCAATTCAAGCATTTTCCTCTTATCCTTTTATTTATTTACTTTATAATTTTTTTTTGTTATTGATTTGCACCCTGTTTTTTTCCCTCATCCCGCAACTCTAAATTATCATGAAATCAATCCTTCACGCTTGCAGTTAGGGGTGGCAATTCGGGTCCAAATCAGGTTGGCGGGTCGGGTTCGGGTCAACAGACCCGCCAGAAAATCTGTTGACCCGAACCCCGACCCGCCAACCCGTGACGGGTCAGGTATGCTGACCCGAACCCGAAAATTTCAGGTTTACGGGGCGGCGGGTCGACCCGAAATGACCCGAAACTTAATTTTAATTTATTAATTTATCACTGTAATTTCTAATAAAATCAATTTCTCACAAAACTAATTACATAATCAAGTAATAAAAATTTAAATAAATGATTCCAAATCAAATCTAAAATAAATTAAACACCGTAAAAGTGTTTTATCCCAAGCAAAATATAAAATAAATTAAAACAATACAAAAGTGAAAAATAATATAATATGTTATTTGTCCAAGTATAATAATTTCAACTTCACACAAATTAAATAAATTCGTTTAGGATTAAGTAATTAATGCCTTTGAAAAAAAGAATAACTTAGTTTAGTTAGATAAAATTATTTTTATGTTTATTAAATTATTTTTAATTCGTAAACGGGTCATATCGGGTCATATCAGGTCACCACGGGTTGACCCGAAATCGACCGGTTTTCTTTTCGGGTTCATCGGGTCCAACCCGATTCTGACCCGAATTCCCGAAACCTCAACCCAAACCCATTAATTTCGTGTTAGGTTCGTGTCGTGTTTTCAGGTCGTGTCGAAAATTGCCACCCCTAGTTGCGGTGATACATTTGCGCCGACAAATTTGAGCGACGATCCGGGCTTTGATCGAGCCGTACCGTTCCTGATTTGTCTCGCGCCTTCAGATCCTCCTTCACGCTTCGACAAGAAGCAAAATATTAAGCAATCGTTCCGACGGAGCTAAATTACTACAGGATAAAGAACGAATAGGAAATTTGGATTTCGAAACAAAAAAGAGAGGGGTGCAACACGAGGACTTCCCAGGGGGTCACCCATCCTAGTACTACTCTCGCCCAAGCACGCTTAACTTCGGAGTTCTGATGGGATCCGGTGCATTAGTGCTGGTATGATCGCACCCGCCATGTTCCTTTCGCTTTATTCTTTTAAACTACCCCGTCCTGCGAAGCAGTGTGGCTTTTCTAGACCGAAATTCATTTTAAGCGTCAATTCAATCATTTTCCTCTTATCCTTTTATTTATTTACTTTATATTTTTTTTTGTTATTGATTTGCACCCTGTTTTTTTCCCTCATCCCGCAACTCTAAATTATCACGAAATCAATCCTTCACGCTTGCAGTTAGGGGTGGCAATTCGGGTCCAAATCAGGTTGGCGGGTCGGGTTCGGGTCAACAGACCCGCCAGAAAATCTGTTGACCCGAACCCCGACCCGCCAACCCGTGACGGGTCAGGTATGCTGACCCGAACCCGAAAATTTCAGGTTTACGGGGCGGCGGGTCGACCCGAAATGACCCGAAACTTAATTTTAATTTATTAATTTATCACTGTAATTTCTAATAAAATCAATTTCTCACAAAACTAATTACATAATCAAGTAATAAAAATTTAAATAAATGATTCCAAATCAAATCTAAAATAAATTAAACACCGTAAAAGTGTTTTATCCCAAGCAAAATATAAAATAAATTAAAACAATACAAAAGTGAAAAATAATATAATATGTTATTTGTCCAAGTATAATAATTTCAACTTCACACAAATTAAATAAATTCGTTTAGGATTAAGTAATTAATGCCTTTGAAAAAAAGAATAACTTAGTTTAGTTAGATAAAATTATTTTTATGTTTATTAAATTATTTTTAATTCGTAAACGGGTCATATCGGGTCATATCAGGTCACCACGGGTTGACCCGAAATCGACCGGTTTTCTTTTCGGGTTCATCGGGTCCAACCCGATTCTGACCCGAATTCCCGAAACCTCAACCCAAACCCATTAATTTCGTGTTAGGTTCGTGTCGTGTTTTCAGGTCGTGTCGAAAATTGCCACCCCTAGTTGCGGTGATACATTTGCGCCGACAAATTTGAGCGACGATCCGGGCTTTGATCGAGCCGTACCGTTCCTGATTTGTCTCGCGCCTTCAGATCCTCCTTCACGCTTCGACAAGAAGCAAAATATTAAGCAATCGTTCCGACGGAGCTAAATTACTACAGGATAAAGAACGAATAGGAAATTTGGATTTCGAAACAAAAAAGAGAGGGGTGCAACACGAGGACTTCCCAGGGGGTCACCCATCCTAGTACTACTCTCGCCCAAGCACGCTTAACTTCGGAGTTCTGATGGGATCCGGTGCATTAGTGCTGGTATGATCGCACCCGCCATGTTCCTTTCGCTTTATTCTTTTAAACTACCCCGTCCTGCGAAGCAGTGTGGCTTTTCTAGACCGAAATTCATTTTAAGCGTCAATTCAATCATTTTCCTCTTATCCTTTTATTTATTTACTTTATATTTTTTTTTGTTATTGATTTGCACCCTGTTTTTTTCCCTCATCCCGCAACTCTAAATTATCACGAAATCAATCCTTCACGCTTGCAGTTAGGGGTGGCAATTCGGGTCCAAATCAGGTTGGCGGGTCGGGTTCGGGTCAACAGACCCGCCAGAAAATCTGTTGACCCGAACCCCGACCCGCCAACCCGTGACGGGTCAGGTATGCTGACCCGAACCCGAAAATTTCAGGTTTACGGGGCGGCGGGTCGACCCGAAATGACCCGAAACTTAATTTTAATTTATTAATTTATCACTGTAATTTCTAATAAAATCAATTTCTCACAAAACTAATTACATAATCAAGTAATAAAAATTTAAATAAATGATTCCAAATCAAATCTAAAATAAATTAAACACCGTAAAAGTGTTTTATCCCAAGCAAAATATAAAATAAATTAAAACAATACAAAAGTGAAAAATAATATAATATATTATTTGTCCAAGTATAATAATTTCAACTTCACACAAATTAAATAAATTCGTTTAGGATTAAGTAATTAATGCCTTTGAAAAAAAGAATAACTTAGTTTAGTTAGATAAAATTATTTTTATGTTTATTAAATTATTTTTAATTCGTAAACGGGTCATATCGGGTCATATCAGGTCACCACGGGTTGACCCGAAATCGACCGGTTTTCTTTTCGGGTTCATCGGGTCCAACCCGATTCTGACCCGAATTCCCGAAACCTCAACCCAAACCCATTAATTTCGTGTTAGGTTCGTGTCGTGTTTTCAGGTCGTGTCGAAAATTGCCACCCCTAGTTGCGGTGATACATTTGCGCCGACAAATTTGAGCGACGATCCGGGCTTTGATCGAGCCGTACCGTTCCTGATTTGTCTCGCGCCTTCAGATCCTCCTTCACGCTTCGACAAGAAGCAAAATATTAAGCAATCGTTCCGACGGAGCTAAATTACTACAGGATAAAGAACGAATAGGAAATTTGGATTTCGAAACAAAAAAGAGAGGGGTGCAACACGAGGACTTCCCAGGGGGTCACCCATCCTAGTACTACTCTCGCCCAAGCACGCTTAACTTCGGAGTTCTGATGGGATCCGGTGCATTAGTGCTGGTATGATCGCACCCGCCATGTTCCTTTCGCTTTATTCTTTTAAACTACCCCGTCCTGCGAAGCAGTGTGGCTTTTCTAGACCGAAATTCATTTTAAGCGTCAATTCAAGCATTTTCCTCTTATCCTTTTATTTATTTACTTTATATTTTTTTTTGTTATTGATTTGCACCCTGTTTTTTTCCCTCATCCCGCAACTCTAAATTATCACGAAATCAATCCTTCACGCTTGCAGTTAGGGGTGGCAATTCGGGTCCAAATCAGGTTGGCGGGTCGGGTTCGGGTCAACAGACCCGCCAGAAAATCTGTTGACCCGAACGCCGACCCGCCAACCCGTGACGGGTCAGGTATGCTGACCCGAACCCGAAAATTTCAGGTTTACGGGGCGGCGGGTCGACCCGAAATGACCCGAAACTTAATTTTAATTTATTAATTTATCACTGTAATTTCTAATAAAATCAATTTCTCACAAAACTAATTACATAATCAAGTAATAAAAATTTAAATAAATGATTCCAAATCAAATCTAAAATAAATTAAACACCGTAAAAGTGTTTTATCCCAAGCAAAATATAAAATAAATTAAAACAATACAAAAGTGAAAAATAATATAATATGTTATTTGTCCAAGTATAATAATTTCAACTTCACACAAATTAAATAAATTCGTTTAGGATTAAGTAATTAATGCCTTTGAAAAAAAGAATAACTTAGTTTAGTTAGATAAAATTATTTTTATGTTTATTAAATTATTTTTAATTCGTAAACGGGTCATATCGGGTCATATCAGGTCACCACGGGTTGACCCGAAATCGACCGGTTTTCTTTTCGGGTTCATCGGGTCCAACCCGATTCTGACCCGAATTCCCGAAACCTCAACCCAAACCCATTAATTTCGTGTTAGGTTCGTGTCGTGTTTTCAGGTCGTGTCGAAAATTGCCACCCCTAGTTGCGGTGATACATTTGCGCCGACAAATTTGAGCGACGATCCGGGCTTTGATCGAGCCGTACCGTTCCTGATTTGTCTCGCGCCTTCAGATCCTCCTTCACGCTTCGACAAGAAGCAAAATATTAAGCAATCGTTCCGACGGAGCTAAATTACTACAGGATAAAGAACGAATAGGAAATTTGGATTTCGAAACAAAAAAGAGAGGGGTGCAACACGAGGACTTCCCAGGGGGTCACCCATCCTAGTACTACTCTCGCCCAAGCACGCTTAACTTCGGAGTTCTGATGGGATCCGGTGCATTAGTGCTGGTATGATCGCACCCGCCATGTTCCTTTCGCTTTATTCTTTTAAACTACCCCGTCCTGCGAAGCAGTGTGGCTTTTCTAGACCGAAATTCATTTTAAGCGTCAATTCAAGCATTTTCCTCTTATCCTTTTATTTATTTACTTTATATTTTTTTTTGTTATTGATTTGCACCCTGTTTTTTTCCCTCATCCCGCAACTCTAAATTATCACGAAATCAATCCTTCACGCTTGCAGTTAGGGGTGGCAATTCGGGTCCAAATCAGGTTGGCGGGTCGGGTTCGGGTCAACAGACCCGCCAGAAAATCTGTTGACCCGAACGCCGACCCGCCAACCCGTGACGGGTCAGGTATGCTGACCCGAACCCGAAAATTTCAGGTTTACGGGGCGGCGGGTCGACCCGAAATGACCCGAAACTTAATTTTAATTTATTAATTTATCACTGTAATTTCTAATAAAATCAATTTCTCACAAAACTAATTACATAATCAAGTAATAAAAATTTAAATAAATGATTCCAAATCAAATCTAAAATAAATTAAACACCGTAAAAGTGTTTTATCCCAAGCAAAATATAAAATAAATTAAAACAATACAAAAGTGAAAAATAATATAATATGTTATTTGTCCAAGTATAATAATTTCAACTTCACACAAATTAAATAAATTCGTTTAGGATTAAGTAATTAATGCCTTTGAAAAAAAGAATAACTTAGTTTAGTTAGATAAAATTATTTTTATGTTTATTAAATTATTTTTAATTCGTAAACGGGTCATATCGGGTCATATCAGGTCACCACGGGTTGACCCGAAATCGACCGGTTTTCTTTTCGGGTTCATCGGGTCCAACCCGATTCTGACCCGAATTCCCGAAACCTCAACCCAAACCCATTAATTTCGTGTTAGGTTCGTGTCGTGTTTTCAGGTCGTGTCGAAAATTGCCACCCCTAGTTGCGGTGATACATTTGCGCCGACAAATTTGAGCGACGATCCGGGCTTTGATCGAGCCGTACCGTTCCTGATTTGTCTCGCGCCTTCAGATCCTCCTTCACGCTTCGACAAGAAGCAAAATATTAAGCAATCGTTCCGACGGAGCTAAATTACTACAGGATAAAGAACGAATAGGAAATTTGGATTTCGAAACAAAAAAGAGAGGGGTGCAACACGAGGACTTCCCAGGGGGTCACCCATCCTAGTACTACTCTCGCCCAAGCACGCTTAACTTCGGAGTTCTGATGGGATCCGGTGCATTAGTGCTGGTATGATCGCACCCGCCATGTTCCTTTCGCTTTATTCTTTTAAACTACCCCGTCCTGCGAAGCAGTGTGGCTTTTCTAGACCGAAATTCATTTTAAGCGTCAATTCAAGCATTTTCCTCTTATCCTTTTATTTATTTACTTTATATTTTTTTTTGTTATTGATTTGCACCCTGTTTTTTTCCCTCATCCCGCAACTCTAAATTATCACGAAATCAATCCTTCACGCTTGCAGTTAGGGGTGGCAATTCGGGTCCAAATCAGGTTGGCGGGTCGGGTTCGGGTCAACAGACCCGCCAGAAAATCTGTTGACCCGAACCCCGACCCGCCAACCCGTGACGGGTCAGGTATGCTGACCCGAACCCGAAAATTTCAGGTTTACGGGGCGGCGGGTCGACCCGAAATGACCCGAAACTTAATTTTAATTTATTAATTTATCACTGTAATTTCTAATAAAATCAATTTCTCACAAAACTAATTACATAATCAAGTAATAAAAATTTAAATAAATGATTCCAAATCAAATCTAAAATAAATTAAACACCGTAAAAGTGTTTTATCCCAAACAAAATATAAAATAAATTAAAACAATACAAAAGTGAAAAATAATATAATATATTATTTGTCCAAGTATAATAATTTCAACTTCACACAAATTAAATAAATTCGTTTAGGATTAAGTAATTAATGCCTTTGAAAAAAAGAATAACTTAGTTTAGTTAGATAAAATTATTTTTATGTTTATTAAATTATTTTTAATTCGTAAACGGGTCATATCGGGTCATATCAGGTCACCACGGGTTGACCCGAAATCGACCGGTTTTCTTTTCGGGTTCATCGGGTCCAACCCGATTCTGACCCGAATTCCCGAAACCTCAACCCAAACCCATTAATTTCGTGTTAGGTTCGTGTCGTGTTTTCAGGTCGTGTCGAAAATTGCCACCCCTAGTTGCGGTGATACATTTGCGCCGACAAATTTGAGCGACGATCCGGGCTTTGATCGAGCCGTACCGTTCCTGATTTGTCTCGCGCCTTCAGATCCTCCTTCACGCTTCGACAAGAAGCAAAATATTAAGCAATCGTTCCGACGGAGCTAAATTACTACAGGATAAAGAACGAATAGGAAATTTGGATTTCGAAACAAAAAAGAGAGGGGTGCAACACGAGGACTTCCCAGGGGGTCACCCATCCTAGTACTACTCTCGCCCAAGCACGCTTAACTTCGGAGTTCTGATGGGATCCGGTGCATTAGTGCTGGTATGATCGCACCCGCCATGTTCCTTTCGCTTTATTCTTTTAAACTACCCCGTCCTGCGAAGCAGTGTGGCTTTTCTAGACCGAAATTCATTTTAAGCGTCAATTCAATCATTTTCCTCTTATCCTTTTATTTATTTACTTTATATTTTTTTTTGTTATTGATTTGCACCCTGTTTTTTTCCCTCATCCCGCAACTCTAAATTATCACGAAATCAATCCTTCACGCTTGCAGTTAGGGGTGGCAATTCGGGTCCAAATCAGGTTGGCGGGTCGGGTTCGGGTCAACAGACCCGCCAGAAAATCTGTTGACCCGAACCCCGACCCGCCAACCCGTGACGGGTCAGGTATGCTGACCCGAACCCGAAAATTTCAGGTTTACGGGGCGGCGGGTCGACCCGAAATGACCCGAAACTTAATTTTAATTTATTAATTTATCACTGTAATTTCTAATAAAATCAATTTCTCACAAAACTAATTACATAATCAAGTAATAAAAATTTAAATAAATGATTCCAAATCAAATCTAAAATAAATTAAACACCGTAAAAGTGTTTTATCCCAAGCAAAATATAAAATAAATTAAAACAATACAAAAGTGAAAAATAATATAATATGTTATTTGTCCAAGTATAATAATTTCAACTTCACACAAATTAAATAAATTCGTTTAGGATTAAGTAATTAATGCCTTTGAAAAAAAGAATAACTTAGTTTAGTTAGATAAAATTATTTTTATGTTTATTAAATTATTTTTAATTCGTAAACGGGTCATATCGGGTCATATCAGGTCACCACGGGTTGACCCGAAATCGACCGGTTTTCTTTTCGGGTTCATCGGGTCCAACCCGATTCTGACCCGAATTCCCGAAACCTCAACCCAAACCCATTAATTTCGTGTTAGGTTCGTGTCGTGTTTTCAGGTCGTGTCGAAAATTGCCACCCCTAGTTGCGGTGATACATTTGCGCCGACAAATTTGAGCGACGATCCGGGCTTTGATCGAGCCGTACCGTTCCTGATTTGTCTCGCGCCTTCAGATCCTCCTTCACGCTTCGACAAGAAGCAAAATATTAAGCAATCGTTCCGACGGAGCTAAATTACTACAGGATAAAGAACGAATAGGAAATTTGGATTTCGAAACAAAAAAGAGAGGGGTGCAACACGAGGACTTCCCAGGGGGTCACCCATCCTAGTACTACTCTCGCCCAAGCACGCTTAACTTCGGAGTTCTGATGGGATCCGGTGCATTAGTGCTGGTATGATCGCACCCGCCATGTTCCTTTCGCTTTATTCTTTTAAACTACCCCGTCCTGCGAAGCAGTGTGGCTTTTCTAGACCGAAATTCATTTTAAGCGTCAATTCAAGCATTTTCCTCTTATCCTTTTATTTATTTACTTTATATTTTTTTTTGTTATTGATTTGCACCCTGTTTTTTTCCCTCATCCCGCAACTCTAAATTATCACGAAATCAATCCTTCACGCTTGCAGTTAGGGGTGGCAATTCGGGTCCAAATCAGGTTGGCGGGTCGGGTTCGGGTCAACAGACCCGCCAGAAAATCTGTTGACCCGAACCCCGACCCGCCAACCCGTGACGGGTCAGGTATGCTGACCCGAACCCGAAAATTTCAGGTTTACGGGGCGGCGGGTCGACCCGAAATGACCCGAAACTTAATTTTAATTTATTAATTTATCACTGTAATTTCTAATAAAATCAATTTCTCACAAAACTAATTACATAATCAAGTAATAAAAATTTAAATAAATGATTCCAAATCAAATCTAAAATAAATTAAACACCGTAAAAGTGTTTTATCCCAAGCAAAATATAAAATAAATTAAAACAATACAAAAGTGAAAAATAATATAATATATTATTTGTCCAAGTATAATAATTTCAACTTCACACAAATTAAATAAATTCGTTTAGGATTAAGTAATTAATGCCTTTGAAAAAAAGAATAACTTAGTTTAGTTAGATAAAATTATTTTTATGTTTATTAAATTATTTTTAATTCGTAAACGGGTCATATCAGGTCACCACGGGTTGACCCGAAATCGACCGGTTTTCTTTTCGGGTTCATCGGGTCCAACCCGATTCTGACCCGAATTCCCGAAACCTCAACCCAAACCCATTAATTTCGTGTTAGGTTCGTGTCGTGTTTTCAGGTCGTGTCGAAAATTGCCACCCCTAGTTGCGGTGATACATTTGCGCCGACAAATTTGAGCGACGATCCGGGCTTTGATCGAGCCGTACCGTTCCTGATTTGTCTCGCGCCTTCAGATCCTCCTTCACGCTTCGACAAGAAGCAAAATATTAAGCAATCGTTCCGACGGAGCTAAATTACTACAGGATAAAGAACGAATAGGAAATTTGGATTTCGAAACAAAAAAGAGAGGGGTGCAACACGAGGACTTCCCAGGGGGTCACCCATCCTAGTACTACTCTCGCCCAAGCACGCTTAACTTCGGAGTTCTGATGGGATCCGGTGCATTAGTGCTGGTATGATCGCACCCGCCATGTTCCTTTCGCTTTATTCTTTTAAACTACCCCGTCCTGCGAAGCAGTGTGGCTTTTCTAGACCGAAATTCATTTTAAGCGTCAATTCAAGCATTTTCCTCTTATCCTTTTATTTATTTACTTTATATTTTTTTTTGTTATTGATTTGCACCCTGTTTTTTTCCCTCATCCCGCAACTCTAAATTATCACGAAATCAATCCTTCACGCTTGCAGTTAGGGGTGGCAATTCGGGTCCAAATCAGGTTGGCGGGTCGGGTTCGGGTCAACAGACCCGCCAGAAAATCTGTTGACCCGAACCCCGACCCGCCAACCCGTGACGGGTCAGGTATGCTGACCCGAACCCGAAAATTTCAGGTTTACGGGGCGGCGGGTCGACCCGAAATGACCCGAAACTTAATTTTAATTTATTAATTTATCACTGTAATTTCTAATAAAATCAATTTCTCACAAAACTAATTACATAATCAAGTAATAAAAATTTAAATAAATGATTCCAAATCAAATCTAAAATAAATTAAACACCGTAAAAGTGTTTTATCCCAAGCAAAATATAAAATAAATTAAAACAATACAAAAGTGAAAAATAATATAATATATTATTTGTCCAAGTATAATAATTTCAACTTCACACAAATTAAATAAATTCGTTTAGGATTAAGTAATTAATGCCTTTGAAAAAAAGAATAACTTAGTTTAGTTAGATAAAATTATTTTTATGTTTATTAAATTATTTTTAATTCGTAAACGGGTCATATCAGGTCACCACGGGTTGACCCGAAATCGACCGGTTTTCTTTTCGGGTTCATCGGGTCCAACCCGATTCTGACCCGAATTCCCGAAACCTCAACCCAAACCCATTAATTTCGTGTTAGGTTCGTGTCGTGTTTTCAGGTCGTGTCGAAAATTGCCACCCCTAGTTGCGGTGATACATTTGCGCCGACAAATTTGAGCGACGATCCGGGCTTTGATCGAGCCGTACCGTTCCTGATTTGTCTCGCGCCTTCAGATCCTCCTTCACGCTTCGACAAGAAGCAAAATATTAAGCAATCGTTCCGACGGAGCTAAATTACTACAGGATAAAGAACGAATAGGAAATTTGGATTTCGAAACAAAAAAGAGAGGGGTGCAACACGAGGACTTCCCAGGGGGTCACCCATCCTAGTACTACTCTCGCCCAAGCACGCTTAACTTCGGAGTTCTGATGGGATCCGGTGCATTAGTGCTGGTATGATCGCACCCGCCATGTTCCTTTCGCTTTATTCTTTTAAACTACCCCGTCCTGCGAAGCAGTGTGGCTTTTCTAGACCGAAATTCATTTTAAGCGTCAATTCAAGCATTTTCCTCTTATCCTTTTATTTATTTACTTTATATTTTTTTTTGTTATTGATTTGCACCCTGTTTTTTTCCCTCATCCCGCAACTCTAAATTATCACGAAATCAATCCTTCACGCTTGCAGTTAGGGGTGGCAATTCGGGTCCAAATCAGGTTGGCGGGTCGGGTTCGGGTCAACAGACCCGCCAGAAAATCTGTTGACCCGAACGCCGACCCGCCAACCCGTGACGGGTCAGGTATGCTGACCCGAACCCGAAAATTTCAGGTTTACGGGGCGGCGGGTCGACCCGAAATGACCCGAAACTTAATTTTAATTTATTAATTTATCACTGTAATTTCTAATAAAATCAATTTCTCACAAAACTAATTACATAATCAAGTAATAAAAATTTAAATAAATGATTCCAAATCAAATCTAAAATAAATTAAACACCGTAAAAGTGTTTTATCCCAAGCAAAATATAAAATAAATTAAAACAATACAAAAGTGAAAAATAATATAATATGTTATTTGTCCAAGTATAATAATTTCAACTTCACACAAATTAAATAAATTCGTTTAGGATTAAGTAATTAATGCCTTTGAAAAAAAGAATAACTTAGTTTAGTTAGATAAAATTATTTTTATGTTTATTAAATTATTTTTAATTCGTAAACGGGTCATATCGGGTCATATCAGGTCACCACGGGTTGACCCGAAATCGACCGGTTTTCTTTTCGGGTTCATCGGGTCCAACCCGATTCTGACCCGAATTCCCGAAACCTCAACCCAAACCCATTAATTTCGTGTTAGGTTCGTGTCGTGTTTTCAGGTCGTGTCGAAAATTGCCACCCCTAGTTGCGGTGATACATTTGCGCCGACAAATTTGAGCGACGATCCGGGCTTTGATCGAGCCGTACCGTTCCTGATTTGTCTCGCGCCTTCAGATCCTCCTTCACGCTTCGACAAGAAGCAAAATATTAAGCAATCGTTCCGACGGAGCTAAATTACTACAGGATAAAGAACGAATAGGAAATTTGGATTTCGAAACAAAAAAGAGAGGGGTGCAACACGAGGACTTCCCAGGGGGTCACCCATCCTAGTACTACTCTCGCCCAAGCACGCTTAACTTCGGAGTTCTGATGGGATCCGGTGCATTAGTGCTGGTATGATCGCACCCGCCATGTTCCTTTCGCTTTATTCTTTTAAACTACCCCGTCCTGCGAAGCAGTGTGGCTTTTCTAGACCGAAATTCATTTTAAGCGTCAATTCAAGCATTTTCCTCTTATCCTTTTATTTATTTACTTTATATTTTTTTTTGTTATTGATTTGCACCCTGTTTTTTTCCCTCATCCCGCAACTCTAAATTATCACGAAATCAATCCTTCACGCTTGCAGTTAGGGGTGGCAATTCGGGTCCAAATCAGGTTGGCGGGTCGGGTTCGGGTCAACAGACCCGCCAGAAAATCTGTTGACCCGAACCCCGACCCGCCAACCCGTGACGGGTCAGGTATGCTGACCCGAACCCGAAAATTTCAGGTTTACGGGGCGGCGGGTCGACCCGAAATGACCCGAAACTTAATTTTAATTTATTAATTTATCACTGTAATTTCTAATAAAATCAATTTCTCACAAAACTAATTACATAATCAAGTAATAAAAATTTAAATAAATGATTCCAAATCAAATCTAAAATAAATTAAACACCGTAAAAGTGTTTTATCCCAAGCAAAATATAAAATAAATTAAAACAATACAAAAGTGAAAAATAATATAATATGTTATTTGTCCAAGTATAATAATTTCAACTTCACACAAATTAAATAAATTCGTTTAGGATTAAGTAATTAATGCCTTTGAAAAAAAGAATAACTTAGTTTAGTTAGATAAAATTATTTTTATGTTTATTAAATTATTTTTAATTCGTAAACGGGTCATATCGGGTCATATCAGGTCACCACGGGTTGACCCGAAATCGACCGGTTTTCTTTTCGGGTTCATCGGGTCCAACCCGATTCTGACCCGAATTCCCGAAACCTCAACCCAAACCCATTAATTTCGTGTTAGGTTCGTGTCGTGTTTTCAGGTCGTGTCGAAAATTGCCACCCCTAGTTGCGGTGATACATTTGCGCCGACAAATTTGAGCGACGATCCGGGCTTTGATCGAGCCGTACCGTTCCTGATTTGTCTCGCGCCTTCAGATCCTCCTTCACGCTTCGACAAGAAGCAAAATATTAAGCAATCGTTCCGACGGAGCTAAATTACTACAGGATAAAGAACGAATAGGAAATTTGGATTTCGAAACAAAAAAGAGAGGGGTGCAACACGAGGACTTCCCAGGGGGTCACCCATCCTAGTACTACTCTCGCCCAAGCACGCTTAACTTCGGAGTTCTGATGGGATCCGGTGCATTAGTGCTGGTATGATCGCACCCGCCATGTTCCTTTCGCTTTATTCTTTTAAACTACCCCGTCCTGCGAAGCAGTGTGGCTTTTCTAGACCGAAATTCATTTTAAGCGTCAATTCAAGCATTTTCCTCTTATCCTTTTATTTATTTACTTTATATTTTTTTTTGTTATTGATTTGCACCCTGTTTTTTTCCCTCATCCCGCAACTCTAAATTATCACGAAATCAATCCTTCACGCTTGCAGTTAGGGGTGGCAATTCGGGTCCAAATCAGGTTGGCGGGTCGGGTTCGGGTCAACAGACCCGCCAGAAAATCTGTTGACCCGAACCCCGACCCGCCAACCCGTGACGGGTCAGGTATGCTGACCCGAACCCGAAAATTTCAGGTTTACGGGGCGGCGGGTCGACCCGAAATGACCCGAAACTTAATTTTAATTTATTAATTTATCACTGTAATTTCTAATAAAATCAATTTCTCACAAAACTAATTACATAATCAAGTAATAAAAATTTAAATAAATGATTCCAAATCAAATCTAAAATAAATTAAACACCGTAAAAGTGTTTTATCCCAAGCAAAATATAAAATAAATTAAAACAATACAAAAGTGAAAAATAATATAATATGTTATTTGTCCAAGTATAATAATTTCAACTTCACACAAATTAAATAAATTCGTTTAGGATTAAGTAATTAATGCCTTTGAAAAAAAGAATAACTTAGTTTAGTTAGATAAAATTATTTTTATGTTTATTAAATTATTTTTAATTCGTAAACGGGTCATATCGGGTCATATCAGGTCACCACGGGTTGACCCGAAATCGACCGGTTTTCTTTTCGGGTTCATCGGGTCCAACCCGATTCTGACCCGAATTCCCGAAACCTCAACCCAAACCCATTAATTTCGTGTTAGGTTCGTGTCGTGTTTTCAGGTCGTGTCGAAAATTGCCACCCCTAGTTGCGGTGATACATTTGCGCCGACAAATTTGAGCGACGATCCGGGCTTTGATCGAGCCGTACCGTTCCTGATTTGTCTCGCGCCTTCAGATCCTCCTTCACGCTTCGACAAGAAGCAAAATATTAAGCAATCGTTCCGACGGAGCTAAATTACTACAGGATAAAGAACGAATAGGAAATTTGGATTTCGAAACAAAAAAGAGAGGGGTGCAACACGAGGACTTCCCAGGGGGTCACCCATCCTAGTACTACTCTCGCCCAAGCACGCTTAACTTCGGAGTTCTGATGGGATCCGGTGCATTAGTGCTGGTATGATCGCACCCGCCATGTTCCTTTCGCTTTATTCTTTTAAACTACCCCGTCCTGCGAAGCAGTGTGGCTTTTCTAGACCGAAATTCATTTTAAGCGTCAATTCAAGCATTTTCATCTTATCCTTTTATTTATTTACTTTATATTTTTTTTTGTTATTGATTTGCACCCTGTTTTTTTCCCTCATCCCGCAACTCTAAATTATCACGAAATCAATCCTTCACGCTTGCAGTTAGGGGTGGCAATTCGGGTCCAAATCAGGTTGGCGGGTCGGGTTCGGGTCAACAGACCCGCCAGAAAATCTGTTGACCCGAACCCCGACCCGCCAACCCGTGACGGGTCAGGTATGCTGACCCGAACCCGAAAATTTCAGGTTTACGGGGCGGCGGGTCGACCCGAAATGACCCGAAACTTAATTTTAATTTATTAATTTATCACTGTAATTTCTAATAAAATCAATTTCTCACAAAACTAATTACATAATCAAGTAATAAAAATTTAAATAAATGATTCCAAATCAAATCTAAAATAAATTAAACACCGTAAAAGTGTTTTATCCCAAGCAAAATATAAAATAAATTAAAACAATACAAAAGTGAAAAATAATATAATATGTTATTTGTCCAAGTATAATAATTTCAACTTCACACAAATTAAATAAATTCGTTTAGGATTAAGTAATTAATGCCTTTGAAAAAAAGAATAACTTAGTTTAGTTAGATAAAATTATTTTTATGTTTATTAAATTATTTTTAATTCGTAAACGGGTCATATCGGGTCATATCAGGTCACCACGGGTTGACCCGAAATCGACCGGTTTTCTTTTCGGGTTCATCGGGTCCAACCCGATTCTGACCCGAATTCCCGAAACCTCAACCCAAACCCATTAATTTCGTGTTAGGTTCGTGTCGTGTTTTCAGGTCGTGTCGAAAATTGCCACCCCTAGTTGCGGTGATACATTTGCGCCGACAAATTTGAGCGACGATCCGGGCTTTGATCGAGCCGTACCGTTCCTGATTTGTCTCGCGCCTTCAGATCCTCCTTCACGCTTCGACAAGAAGCAAAATATTAAGCAATCGTTCCGACGGAGCTAAATTACTACAGGATAAAGAACGAATAGGAAATTTGGATTTCGAAACAAAAAAGAGAGGGGTGCAACACGAGGACTTCCCAGGGGGTCACCCATCCTAGTACTACTCTCGCCCAAGCACGCTTAACTTCGGAGTTCTGATGGGATCCGGTGCATTAGTGCTGGTATGATCGCACCCGCCATGTTCCTTTCGCTTTATTCTTTTAAACTACCCCGTCCTGCGAAGCAGTGTGGCTTTTCTAGACCGAAATTCATTTTAAGCGTCAATTCAAGCATTTTCATCTTATCCTTTTATTTATTTACTTTATATTTTTTTTTGTTATTGATTTGCACCCTGTTTTTTTCCCTCATCCCGCAACTCTAAATTATCACGAAATCAATCCTTCACGCTTGCAGTTAGGGGTGGCAATTCGGGTCCAAATCAGGTTGGCGGGTCGGGTTCGGGTCAACAGACCCGCCAGAAAATCTGTTGACCCGAACCCCGACCCGCCAACCCGTGACGGGTCAGGTATGCTGACCCGAACCCGAAAATTTCAGGTTTACGGGGCGGCGGGTCGACCCGAAATGACCCGAAACTTAATTTTAATTTATTAATTTATCACTGTAATTTCTAATAAAATCAATTTCTCACAAAACTAATTACATAATCAAGTAATAAAAATTTAAATAAATGATTCCAAATCAAATCTAAAATAAATTAAACACCGTAAAAGTGTTTTATCCCAAGCAAAATATAAAATAAATTAAAACAATACAAAAGTGAAAAATAATATAATATGTTATTTGTCCAAGTATAATAATTTCAACTTCACACAAATTAAATAAATTCGTTTAGGATTAAGTAATTAATGCCTTTGAAAAAAAGAATAACTTAGTTTAGTTAGATAAAATTATTTTTATGTTTATTAAATTATTTTTAATTCGTAAACGGGTCATATCGGGTCATATCAGGTCACCACGGGTTGACCCGAAATCGACCGGTTTTCTTTTCGGGTTCATCGGGTCCAACCCGATTCTGACCCGAATTCCCGAAACCTCAACCCAAACCCATTAATTTCGTGTTAGGTTCGTGTCGTGTTTTCAGGTCGTGTCGAAAATTGCCACCCCTAGTTGCGGTGATACATTTGCGCCGACAAATTTGAGCGACGATCCGGGCTTTGATCGAGCCGTACCGTTCCTGATTTGTCTCGCGCCTTCAGATCCTCCTTCACGCTTCGACAAGAAGCAAAATATTAAGCAATCGTTCCGACGGAGCTAAATTACTACAGGATAAAGAACGAATAGGAAATTTGGATTTCGAAACAAAAAAGAGAGGGGTGCAACACGAGGACTTCCCAGGGGGTCACCCATCCTAGTACTACTCTCGCCCAAGCACGCTTAACTTCGGAGTTCTGATGGGATCCGGTGCATTAGTGCTGGTATGATCGCACCCGCCATGTTCCTTTCGCTTTATTCTTTTAAACTACCCCGTCCTGCGAAGCAGTGTGGCTTTTCTAGACCGAAATTCATTTTAAGCGTCAATTCAAGCATTTTCCTCTTATCCTTTTAGTGGCAATTCGGGTCCAAATCAGGTTGGCGGGTCGGGTTCGGGTCAACAGACCCGCCAGAAAATCTGTTGACCCGAACCCCGACCCGCCAACCCGTGACGGGTCAGGTATGCTGACCCGAACCCGAAAATTTCAGGTTTACGGGGCGGCGGGTCGACCCGAAATGACCCGAAACTTAATTTTAATTTATTAATTTATCACTGTAATTTCTAATAAAATCAATTTCTCACAAAACTAATTACATAATCAAGTAATAAAAATTTAAATAAATGATTCCAAATCAAATCTAAAATAAATTAAACACCGTAAAAGTGTTTTATCCCAAGCAAAATATAAAATAAATTAAAACAATACAAAAGTGAAAAATAATATAATATATTATTTGTCCAAGTATAATAATTTCAACTTCACACAAATTAAATAAATTCGTTTAGGATTAAGTAATTAATGCCTTTGAAAAAAAGAATAACTTAGTTTAGTTAGATAAAATTATTTTTATGTTTATTAAATTATTTTTAATTCGTAAACGGGTCATATCGGGTCATATCAGGTCACCACGGGTTGACCCGAAATCGACCGGTTTTCTTTTCGGGTTCATCGGGTCCAACCCGATTCTGACCCGAATTCCCGAAACCTCAACCCAAACCCATTAATTTCGTGTTAGGTTCGTGTCGTGTTTTCAGGTCGTGTCGAAAATTGCCACCCCTAGTTGCGGTGATACATTTGCGCCGACAAATTTGAGCGACGATCCGGGCTTTGATCGAGCCGTACCGTTCCTGATTTGTCTCGCGCCTTCAGATCCTCCTTCACGCTTCGACAAGAAGCAAAATATTAAGCAATCGTTCCGACGGAGCTAAATTACTACAGGATAAAGAACGAATAGGAAATTTGGATTTCGAAACAAAAAAGAGAGGGGTGCAACACGAGGACTTCCCAGGGGGTCACCCATCCTAGTACTACTCTCGCCCAAGCACGCTTAACTTCGGAGTTCTGATGGGATCCGGTGCATTAGTGCTGGTATGATCGCACCCGCCATGTTCCTTTCGCTTTATTCTTTTAAACTACCCCGTCCTGCGAAGCAGTGTGGCTTTTCTAGACCGAAATTCATTTTAAGCGTCAATTCAAGCATTTTCCTCTTATCCTTTTATTTATTTACTTTATATTTTTTTTTGTTATTGATTTGCACCCTGTTTTTTTCCCTCATCCCGCAACTCTAAATTATCATGAAATCAATCCTTCACGCTTGCAGTTAGGGGTGGCAATTCGGGTCCAAATCAGGTTGGCGGGTCGGGTTCGGGTCAACAGACCCGCCAGAAAATCTGTTGACCCGAACCCCGACCCGCCAACCCGTGACGGGTCAGGTATGCTGACCCGAACCCGAAAATTTCAGGTTTACGGGGCGGCGGGTCGACCCGAAATGACCCGAAACTTAATTTTAATTTATTAATTTATCACTGTAATTTCTAATAAAATCAATTTCTCACAAAACTAATTACATAATCAAGTAATAAAAATTTAAATAAATGATTCCAAATCAAATCTAAAATAAATTAAACACCGTAAAAGTGTTTTATCCCAAGCAACATATAAAATAAATTAAAACAATACAAAAGTGAAAAATAATATAATATATTATTTGTCCAAGTATAATAATTTCAACTTCACACAAATTAAATAAATTCGTTTAGGATTAAGTAATTAATGCCTTTGAAAAAAAGAATAACTTAGTTTAGTTAGATAAAATTATTTTTATGTTTATTAAATTATTTTTAATTCGTAAACGGGTCATATCAGGTCACCACGGGTTGACCCGAAATCGACCGGTTTTCTTTTCGGGTTCATCGGGTCCAACCCGATTCTGACCCGAATTCCCGAAACCTCAACCCAAACCCATTAATTTCGTGTTAGGTTCGTGTCGTGTTTTCAGGTCGTGTCGAAAATTGCCACCCCTAGTTGCGGTGATACATTTGCGCCGACAAATTTGAGCGACGATCCGGGCTTTGATCGAGCCGTACCGTTCCTGATTTGTCTCGCGCCTTCAGATCCTCCTTCACGCTTCGACAAGAAGCAAAATATTAAGCAATCGTTCCGACGGAGCTAAATTACTACAGGATAAAGAACGAATAGGAAATTTGGATTTCGAAACAAAAAAGAGAGGGGTGCAACACGAGGACTTCCCAGGGGGTCACCCATCCTAGTACTACTCTCGCCCAAGCACGCTTAACTTCGGAGTTCTGATGGGATCCGGTGCATTAGTGCTGGTATGATCGCACCCGCCATTTTCCTTTCGCTTTATTCTTTTAAACTACCCCGTCCTGCGAAGCAGTGTGGCTTTTCTAGACCGAAATTCATTTTAAGCGTCAATTCAAGCATTTTCCTCTTATCCTTTTATTTATTTACTTTATATTTTTTTTTGTTATTGATTTGCACCCTGTTTTTTTCCCTCATCCCGCAACTCTAAATTATCACGAAATCAATCCTTCACGCTTGCAGTTAGGGGTGGCAATTCGGGTCCAAATCAGGTTGACGGGTCGGGTTCGGGTCAACAGACCCGCCAGAAAATCTGTTGACCCGAACCCCGACCCGCCAACCCGTGACGGGTCAGGTATGCTGACCCGAACCCGAAAATTTCAGGTTTACGGGGCGGCGGGTCGACCCGAAATGACCCGAAACTTAATTTTAATTTATTAATTTATCACTGTAATTTCTAATAAAATCAATTTCTCACAAAACTAATTACATAATCAAGTAATAAAAATTTAAATAAATGATTCCAAATCAAATCTAAAATAAATTAAACACCGTAAAAGTGTTTTATCCCAAGCAAAATATAAAATAAATTAAAACAATACAAAAGTGAAAAATAATATAATATATTATTTGTCCAAGTATAATAATTTCAACTTCACACAAATTAAATAAATTCGTTTAGGATTAAGTAATTAATGCCTTTGAAAAAAAGAATAACTTAGTTTAGTTAGATAAAATTATTTTTATGTTTATTAAATTATTTTTAATTCGTAAACGGGTCATATCGGGTCATATCAGGTCACCACGGGTTGACCCGAAATCGACCGGTTTTCTTTTCGGGTTCATCGGGTCCAACCCGATTCTGACCCGAATTCCCGAAACCTCAACCCAAACCCATTAATTTCGTGTTAGGTTCGTGTCGTGTTTTCAGGTCGTGTCGAAAATTGCCACCCCTAGTTGCGGTGATACATTTGCGCCGACAAATTTGAGCGACGATCCGGGCTTTGATCGAGCCGTACCGTTCCTGATTTGTCTCGCGCCTTCAGATCCTCCTTCACGCTTCGACAAGAAGCAAACTATTAAGCAATCGTTCCGACGGAGCTAAATTACTACAGGATAAAGAACGAATAGGAAATTTGGATTTCGAAACAAAAAAGAGAGGGGTGCAACACGAGGACTTCCCAGGGGGTCACCCAACCTAGTACTACTCTCGCCCAAGCACGCTTAACTTCGGAGTTCTGATGGGATCCGGTGCATTAGTGCTGGTATGATCGCACCCGCCATGTTCCTTTCGCTTTATTCTTTTAAACTACCCCGTCCTGCGAAGCAGTGTGGGTTTTGTAGACCGAAATTCATTTTAAGCGTCAATTCAAGCATTTTCCTCTTATCCATTTATTTATTTACTTTATATTTTTTTTTGTTATTGATTTGCACCCTGTTTTTTTCCCTCATCCCGCAACTCTAAATTATCATGAAATCAATCCTTCACGCTTGCAGTTAGGGGTGGCAATTCGGGTCCAAATCAGGTTGGCGGGTCGGGTTCGGGTCAACAGACCCGCCAGAAAATCTGTTGACCCGAACCCCGACCCGCCAGGTAGTTTAAAAGAATAACGCGAAAGGAACATGGCGGGTGCGATCATACCAGCACTAATGCACCGGATCCCATCAGAACTCCGAAGTTAAGCGTGCTTGGGCGAGAGTAGTACTAGGATGGGTGACCCCCTGGGAAGTCCTCGTGTTGCACCCCTCTCTTTTTTGTTTCGAAATCCAAATTTCCTATTCGTTCTTTATCCTGTAGTAATTTAGCTCCGTCGGAACGATTGCTTAATATTTTGCTTCTTGTCGAAGCGTGAAGGAGGATCTGAAGGCGCGAGACAAATCAGGAACGGTACGGCTCGATCAAAGCCCGGATCGTCGCTCAAATTTGTCGGCGCAAATGTATCACCGCAACTAGGGGTGGCAATTTTCGACACGACACGAACCTAACACGAAATTAATGGGTTTGGGTTGAGGTTTCGGGAATTCGGGTCAGAATCGGGTTGGACCCGATGAACCCGAAAAGAAAACCGGTCGATTTCGGGTCAACCCGTGGTGACCTGATATGACCCGATATGACCCGTTTACGAATTAAAAATAATTTAATAAACATAAAAATAATTTTATCTAACTAAACTAAGTTATTCTTTTTTTCAAAGGCATTAATTACTTAATCCTAAACGAATTTATTTAATTTGTGTGAAGTTGAAATTATTATACTTGGACAAATAATATATTATATTATTTTTCACTTTTGTATTGTTTTAATTTATTTTATATTTTGCTTGGGATAAAACACTTTTACGGTGTTTAATTTATTTTAGATTTGATTTGGAATCATTTATTTAAATTTTTATTACTTGATTATGTAATTAGTTTTGTGAGAAATTGATTTTATTAGAAATTACAGTGATAAATTAATAAATTAAAATTAAGTTTCGGGTCATTTCGGGTCGACCCGCCGCCCCGTAAACCTGAAATTTTCGGGTCCGGGTCAGCATACCTGACCCGTCACGGGTTGGCGGGTCGGGGTTCGGGTCAACAGATTTTCTGGCGGGTCTGTTGACCCGAACCCGACCCGCCAACCTGATTTGGACCCGAATTGCCACCCCTAACTGCAAGCGTGAAGGATTGATTTCATGATAATTTAGAGTTGCGGGATGAGGGAAAAAAACAGGGTGCAAATCAATAACAAAAAAATATATAAAGTAAATAAATAAAAGGATAAGAGGAAAATGCTTGAATTGACGCTTAAAATGAATTTCGGTCTAGAAAAGCCACACTGCTTCGCAGGACGGGGTAGTTTAAAAGAATAACGCGAAAGGAACATGGCGGGTGCGATCATACCAGCACTAATGCACCGGATCCCATCAGAACTCCGAAGTTAAGCGTGCTTGGGCGAGAGTAGTACTAGGATGGGTGACCCCCTGGGAAGTCCTCGTGTTGCACCCCTCTCTTTTTTGTTTCGAAATCCAAATTTCCTATTCGTTCTTTATCCTGTAGTAATTTAGCTCCGTCGGAACGATTGCTTAATATTTTGCTTCTTGTCGAAGCGTGAAGGAGGATCTGAAGGCGCGAGACAAATCAGGAACGGTACGGCTCGATCAAAGCCCGGATCGTCGCTCAAATTTGTCGGCGCAAATGTATCACCGCAACTAGGGGTGGCAATTTTCGACACGACACGAACCTAACACGAAATTAATGGGTTTGGGTTGAGGTTTCGGGAATTCGGGTCAGAATCGGGTTGGACCCGATGAACCCGAAAAGAAAACCGGTCGATTTCGGGTCAACCCGTGGTGACCTGATATGACCCGATATGACCCGTTTACGAATTAAAAATAATTTAATAAACATAAAAATAATTTTATCTAACTAAACTAAGTTATTCTTTTTTTCAAAGGCATTAATTACTTAATCCTAAACGAATTTATTTAATTTGTGTGAAGTTGAAATTATTATACTTGGACAAATAATATATTATATTATTTTTCACTTTTGTATTGTTTTAATTTATTTTATATTTTGCTTGGGATAAAACACTTTTACGGTGTTTAATTTATTTTAGATTTGATTTGGAATCATTTATTTAAATTTTTATTACTTGATTATGTAATTAGTTTTGTGAGAAATTGATTTTATTAGAAATTACAGTGATAAATTAATAAATTAAAATTAAGTTTCGGGTCATTTCGGGTCGACCCGCCGCCCCGTAAACCTGAAATTTTCGGGTCCGGGTCAGCATACCTGACCCGTCACGGGTTGGCGGGTCGGGGTTCGGGTCAACAGATTTTCTGGCGGGTCTGTTGACCCGAACCCGACCCGCCAACCTGATTTGGACCCGAATTGCCACCCCTAACTGCAAGCGTGAAGGATTGATTTCATGATAATTTAGAGTTGCGGGATGAGGGAAAAAAACAGGGTGCAAATCAATAACAAAAAAATATATAAAGTAAATAAATAAAAGGATAAGAGGAAAATGCTTGAATTGACGCTTAAAATGAATTTCGGTCTAGAAAAGCCACACTGCTTCGCAGGACGGGGTAGTTTAAAAGAATAACGCGAAAGGAACATGGCGGGTGCGATCATACCAGCACTAATGCACCGGATCCCATCAGAACTCCGAAGTTAAGCGTGCTTGGGCGAGAGTAGTACTAGGATGGGTGACCCCCTGGGAAGTCCTCGTGTTGCACCCCTCTCTTTTTTGTTTCGAAATCCAAATTTCCTATTCGTTCTTTATCCTGTAGTAATTTAGCTCCGTCGGAACGATTGCTTAATATTTTGCTTCTTGTCGAAGCGTGAAGGAGGATCTGAAGGCGCGAGACAAATCAGGAACGGTACGGCTCGATCAAAGCCCGGATCGTCGCTCAAATTTGTCGGCGCAAATGTATCACCGCAACTAGGGGTGGCAATTTTCGACACGACACGAACCTAACACGAAATTAATGGGTTTGGGTTGAGGTTTCGGGAATTCGGGTCAGAATCGGGTTGGACCCGATGAACCCGAAAAGAAAACCGGTCGATTTCGGGTCAACCCGTGGTGACCTGATATGACCCGATATGACCCGTTTACGAATTAAAAATAATTTAATAAACATAAAAATAATTTTATCTAACTAAACTAAGTTATTCTTTTTTTCAAAGGCATTAATTACTTAATCCTAAACGAATTTATTTAATTTGTGTGAAGTTGAAATTATTATACTTGGACAAATAATATATTATATTATTTTTCACTTTTGTATTGTTTTAATTTATTTTATATTTTGCTTGGGATAAAACACTTTTACGGTGTTTAATTTATTTTAGATTTGATTTGGAATCATTTATTTAAATTTTTATTACTTGATTATGTAATTAGTTTTGTGAGAAATTGATTTTATTAGAAATTACAGTGATAAATTAATAAATTAAAATTAAGTTTCGGGTCATTTCGGGTCGACCCGCCGCCCCGTAAACCTGAAATTTTCGGGTCCGGGTCAGCATACCTGACCCGTCACGGGTTGGCGGGTCGGGGTTCGGGTCAACAGATTTTCTGGCGGGTCTGTTGACCCGAACCCGACCCGCCAACCTGATTTGGACCCGAATTGCCACCCCTAACTGCAAGCGTGAAGGATTGATTTCATGATAATTTAGAGTTGCGGGATGAGGGAAAAAAACAGGGTGCAAATCAATAACAAAAAAATATATAAAGTAAATAAATAAAAGGATAAGAGGAAAATGCTTGAATTGACGCTTAAAATGAATTTCGGTCTAGAAAAGCCACACTGCTTCGCAGGACGGGGTAGTTTAAAAGAATAACGCGAAAGGAACATGGCGGGTGCGATCATACCAGCACTAATGCACCGGATCCCATCAGAACTCCGAAGTTAAGCGTGCTTGGGCGAGAGTAGTACTAGGATGGGTGACCCCCTGGGAAGTCCTCGTGTTGCACCCCTCTCTTTTTTGTTTC
The DNA here is from genome assembly GCF_036785885.1 of Coffea arabica. Classification (NCBI taxonomy): domain Eukaryota; kingdom Viridiplantae; phylum Streptophyta; class Magnoliopsida; order Gentianales; family Rubiaceae; genus Coffea; species Coffea arabica. The sequence continues at coordinate 40,084,511 of NC_092331.1, read as the reverse complement.
GAAATCCAAATTTCCTATTCGTTCTTTATCCTGTAGTAATTTAGCTCCGTCGGAACGATTGCTTAATATTTTGCTTCTTGTCGAAGCGTGAAGGAGGATCTGAAGGCGCGAGACAAATCAGGAACGGTACGGCTCGATCAAAGCCCGGATCGTCGCTCAAATTTGTCGGCGCAAATGTATCACCGCAACTAGGGGTGGCAATTTTCGACACGACACGAACCTAACACGAAATTAATGGGTTTGGGTTGAGGTTTCGGGAATTCGGGTCAGAATCGGGTTGGACCCGATGAACCCGAAAAGAAAACCGGTCGATTTCGGGTCAACCCGTGGTGACCTGATATGACCCGATATGACCCGTTTACGAATTAAAAATAATTTAATAAACATAAAAATAATTTTATCTAACTAAACTAAGTTATTCTTTTTTTCAAAGGCATTAATTACTTAATCCTAAACGAATTTATTTAATTTGTGTGAAGTTGAAATTATTATACTTGGACAAATAATATATTATATTATTTTTCACTTTTGTATTGTTTTAATTTATTTTATATTTTGCTTGGGATAAAACACTTTTACGGTGTTTAATTTATTTTAGATTTGATTTGGAATCATTTATTTAAATTTTTATTACTTGATTATGTAATTAGTTTTGTGAGAAATTGATTTTATTAGAAATTACAGTGATAAATTAATAAATTAAAATTAAGTTTCGGGTCATTTCGGGTCGACCCGCCGCCCCGTAAACCTGAAATTTTCGGGTCCGGGTCAGCATACCTGACCCGTCACGGGTTGGCGGGTCGGGGTTCGGGTCAACAGATTTTCTGGCGGGTCTGTTGACCCGAACCCGACCCGCCAACCTGATTTGGACCCGAATTGCCACCCCTAACTGCAAGCGTGAAGGATTGATTTCATGATAATTTAGAGTTGCGGGATGAGGGAAAAAAACAGGGTGCAAATCAATAACAAAAAAATATATAAAGTAAATAAATAAAAGGATAAGAGGAAAATGCTTGAATTGACGCTTAAAATGAATTTCGGTCTAGAAAAGCCACACTGCTTCGCAGGACGGGGTAGTTTAAAAGAATAACGCGAAAGGAACATGGCGGGTGCGATCATACCAGCACTAATGCACCGGATCCCATCAGAACTCCGAAGTTAAGCGTGCTTGGGCGAGAGTAGTACTAGGATGGGTGACCCCCTGGGAAGTCCTCGTGTTGCACCCCTCTCTTTTTTGTTTCGAAATCCAAATTTCCTATTCGTTCTTTATCCTGTAGTAATTTAGCTCCGTCGGAACGATTGCTTAATATTTTGCTTCTTGTCGAAGCGTGAAGGAGGATCTGAAGGCGCGAGACAAATCAGGAACGGTACGGCTCGATCAAAGCCCGGATCGTCGCTCAAATTTGTCGGCGCAAATGTATCACCGCAACTAGGGGTGGCAATTTTCGACACGACACGAACCTAACACGAAATTAATGGGTTTGGGTTGAGGTTTCGGGAATTCGGGTCAGAATCGGGTTGGACCCGATGAACCCGAAAAGAAAACCGGTCGATTTCGGGTCAACCCGTGGTGACCTGATATGACCCGATATGACCCGTTTACGAATTAAAAATAATTTAATAAACATAAAAATAATTTTATCTAACTAAACTAAGTTATTCTTTTTTTCAAAGGCATTAATTACTTAATCCTAAACGAATTTATTTAATTTGTGTGAAGTTGAAATTATTATACTTGGACAAATAATATATTATATTATTTTTCACTTTTGTATTGTTTTAATTTATTTTATATTTTGCTTGGGATAAAACACTTTTACGGTGTTTAATTTATTTTAGATTTGATTTGGAATCATTTATTTAAATTTTTATTACTTGATTATGTAATTAGTTTTGTGAGAAATTGATTTTATTAGAAATTACAGTGATAAATTAATAAATTAAAATTAAGTTTCGGGTCATTTCGGGTCGACCCGCCGCCCCGTAAACCTGAAATTTTCGGGTCCGGGTCAGCATACCTGACCCGTCACGGGTTGGCGGGTCGGGGTTCGGGTCAACAGATTTTCTGGCGGGTCTGTTGACCCGAACCCGACCCGCCAACCTGATTTGGACCCGAATTGCCACCCCTAACTGCAAGCGTGAAGGATTGATTTCATGATAATTTAGAGTTGCGGGATGAGGGAAAAAAACAGGGTGCAAATCAATAACAAAAAAATATATAAAGTAAATAAATAAAAGGATAAGAGGAAAATGCTTGAATTGACGCTTAAAATGAATTTCGGTCTAGAAAAGCCACACTGCTTCGCAGGACGGGGTAGTTTAAAAGAATAACGCGAAAGGAACATGGCGGGTGCGATCATACCAGCACTAATGCACCGGATCCCATCAGAACTCCGAAGTTAAGCGTGCTTGGGCGAGAGTAGTACTAGGATGGGTGACCCCCTGGGAAGTCCTCGTGTTGCACCCCTCTCTTTTTTGTTTCGAAATCCAAATTTCCTATTCGTTCTTTATCCTGTAGTAATTTAGCTCCGTCGGAACGATTGCTTAATATTTTGCTTCTTGTCGAAGCGTGAAGGAGGATCTGAAGGCGCGAGACAAATCAGGAACGGTACGGCTCGATCAAAGCCCGGATCGTCGCTCAAATTTGTCGGCGCAAATGTATCACCGCAACTAGGGGTGGCAATTTTCGACACGACACGAACCTAACACGAAATTAATGGGTTTGGGTTGAGGTTTCGGGAATTCGGGTCAGAATCGGGTTGGACCCGATGAACCCGAAAAGAAAACCGGTCGATTTCGGGTCAACCCGTGGTGACCTGATATGACCCGATATGACCCGTTTACGAATTAAAAATAATTTAATAAACATAAAAATAATTTTATCTAACTAAACTAAGTTATTCTTTTTTTCAAAGGCATTAATTACTTAATCCTAAACGAATTTATTTAATTTGTGTGAAGTTGAAATTATTATACTTGGACAAATAATATATTATATTATTTTTCACTTTTGTATTGTTTTAATTTATTTTATATTTTGCTTGGGATAAAACACTTTTACGGTGTTTAATTTATTTTAGATTTGATTTGGAATCATTTATTTAAATTTTTATTACTTGATTATGTAATTAGTTTTGTGAGAAATTGATTTTATTAGAAATTACAGTGATAAATTAATAAATTAAAATTAAGTTTCGGGTCATTTCGGGTCGACCCGCCGCCCCGTAAACCTGAAATTTTCGGGTCCGGGTCAGCATACCTGACCCGTCACGGGTTGGCGGGTCGGGGTTCGGGTCAACAGATTTTCTGGCGGGTCTGTTGACCCGAACCCGACCCGCCAACCTGATTTGGACCCGAATTGCCACCCCTAACTGCAAGCGTGAAGGATTGATTTCATGATAATTTAGAGTTGCGGGATGAGGGAAAAAAACAGGGTGCAAATCAATAACAAAAAAATATATAAAGTAAATAAATAAAAGGATAAGAGGAAAATGCTTGAATTGACGCTTAAAATGAATTTCGGTCTAGAAAAGCCACACTGCTTCGCAGGACGGGGTAGTTTAAAAGAATAACGCGAAAGGAACATGGCGGGTGCGATCATACCAGCACTAATGCACCGGATCCCATCAGAACTCCGAAGTTAAGCGTGCTTGGGCGAGAGTAGTACTAGGATGGGTGACCCCCTGGGAAGTCCTCGTGTTGCACCCCTCTCTTTTTTGTTTCGAAATCCAAATTTCCTATTCGTTCTTTATCCTGTAGTAATTTAGCTCCGTCGGAACGATTGCTTAATATTTTGCTTCTTGTCGAAGCGTGAAGGAGGATCTGAAGGCGCGAGACAAATCAGGAACGGTACGGCTCGATCAAAGCCCGGATCGTCGCTCAAATTTGTCGGCGCAAATGTATCACCGCAACTAGGGGTGGCAATTTTCGACACGACACGAACCTAACACGAAATTAATGGGTTTGGGTTGAGGTTTCGGGAATTCGGGTCAGAATCGGGTTGGACCCGATGAACCCGAAAAGAAAACCGGTCGATTTCGGGTCAACCCGTGGTGACCTGATATGACCCGATATGACCCGTTTACGAATTAAAAATAATTTAATAAACATAAAAATAATTTTATCTAACTAAACTAAGTTATTCTTTTTTTCAAAGGCATTAATTACTTAATCCTAAACGAATTTATTTAATTTGTGTGAAGTTGAAATTATTATACTTGGACAAATAATATATTATATTATTTTTCACTTTTGTATTGTTTTAATTTATTTTATATTTTGCTTGGGATAAAACACTTTTACGGTGTTTAATTTATTTTAGATTTGATTTGGAATCATTTATTTAAATTTTTATTACTTGATTATGTAATTAGTTTTGTGAGAAATTGATTTTATTAGAAATTACAGTGATAAATTAATAAATTAAAATTAAGTTTCGGGTCATTTCGGGTCGACCCGCCGCCCCGTAAACCTGAAATTTTCGGGTCCGGGTCAGCATACCTGACCCGTCACGGGTTGGCGGGTCGGGGTTCGGGTCAACAGATTTTCTGGCGGGTCTGTTGACCCGAACCCGACCCGCCAACCTGATTTGGACCCGAATTGCCACCCCTAACTGCAAGCGTGAAGGATTGATTTCATGATAATTTAGAGTTGCGGGATGAGGGAAAAAAACAGGGTGCAAATCAATAACAAAAAAATATATAAAGTAAATAAATAAAAGGATAAGAGGAAAATGCTTGAATTGACGCTTAAAATGAATTTCGGTCTAGAAAAGCCACACTGCTTCGCAGGACGGGGTAGTTTAAAAGAATAACGCGAAAGGAACATGGCGGGTGCGATCATACCAGCACTAATGCACCGGATCCCATCAGAACTCCGAAGTTAAGCGTGCTTGGGCGAGAGTAGTACTAGGATGGGTGACCCCCTGGGAAGTCCTCGTGTTGCACCCCTCTCTTTTTTGTTTCGAAATCCAAATTTCCTATTCGTTCTTTATCCTGTAGTAATTTAGCTCCGTCGGAACGATTGCTTAATATTTTGCTTCTTGTCGAAGCGTGAAGGAGGATCTGAAGGCGCGAGACAAATCAGGAACGGTACGGCTCGATCAAAGCCCGGATCGTCGCTCAAATTTGTCGGCGCAAATGTATCACCGCAACTAGGGGTGGCAATTTTCGACACGACACGAACCTAACACGAAATTAATGGGTTTGGGTTGAGGTTTCGGGAATTCGGGTCAGAATCGGGTTGGACCCGATGAACCCGAAAAGAAAACCGGTCGATTTCGGGTCAACCCGTGGTGACCTGATATGACCCGATATGACCCGTTTACGAATTAAAAATAATTTAATAAACATAAAAATAATTTTATCTAACTAAACTAAGTTATTCTTTTTTTCAAAGGCATTAATTACTTAATCCTAAACGAATTTATTTAATTTGTGTGAAGTTGAAATTATTATACTTGGACAAATAATATATTATATTATTTTTCACTTTTGTATTGTTTTAATTTATTTTATATTTTGCTTGGGATAAAACACTTTTACGGTGTTTAATTTATTTTAGATTTGATTTGGAATCATTTATTTAAATTTTTATTACTTGATTATGTAATTAGTTTTGTGAGAAATTGATTTTATTAGAAATTACAGTGATAAATTAATAAATTAAAATTAAGTTTCGGGTCATTTCGGGTCGACCCGCCGCCCCGTAAACCTGAAATTTTCGGGTCCGGGTCAGCATACCTGACCCGTCACGGGTTGGCGGGTCGGGGTTCGGGTCAACAGATTTTCTGGCGGGTCTGTTGACCCGAACCCGACCCGCCAACCTGATTTGGACCCGAATTGCCACCCCTAACTGCAAGCGTGAAGGATTGATTTCATGATAATTTAGAGTTGCGGGATGAGGGAAAAAAACAGGGTGCAAATCAATAACAAAAAAATATATAAAGTAAATAAATAAAAGGATAAGAGGAAAATGCTTGAATTGACGCTTAAAATGAATTTCGGTCTAGAAAAGCCACACTGCTTCGCAGGACGGGGTAGTTTAAAAGAATAACGCGAAAGGAACATGGCGGGTGCGATCATACCAGCACTAATGCACCGGATCCCATCAGAACTCCGAAGTTAAGCGTGCTTGGGCGAGAGTAGTACTAGGATGGGTGACCCCCTGGGAAGTCCTCGTGTTGCACCCCTCTCTTTTTTGTTTCGAAATCCAAATTTCCTATTCGTTCTTTATCCTGTAGTAATTTAGCTCCGTCGGAACGATTGCTTAATATTTTGCTTCTTGTCGAAGCGTGAAGGAGGATCTGAAGGCGCGAGACAAATCAGGAACGGTACGGCTCGATCAAAGCCCGGATCGTCGCTCAAATTTGTCGGCGCAAATGTATCACCGCAACTAGGGGTGGCAATTTTCGACACGACACGAACCTAACACGAAATTAATGGGTTTGGGTTGAGGTTTCGGGAATTCGGGTCAGAATCGGGTTGGACCCGATGAACCCGAAAAGAAAACCGGTCGATTTCGGGTCAACCCGTGGTGACCTGATATGACCCGATATGACCCGTTTACGAATTAAAAATAATTTAATAAACATAAAAATAATTTTATCTAACTAAACTAAGTTATTCTTTTTTTCAAAGGCATTAATTACTTAATCCTAAACGAATTTATTTAATTTGTGTGAAGTTGAAATTATTATACTTGGACAAATAATATATTATATTATTTTTCACTTTTGTATTGTTTTAATTTATTTTATATTTTGCTTGGGATAAAACACTTTTACGGTGTTTAATTTATTTTAGATTTGATTTGGAATCATTTATTTAAATTTTTATTACTTGATTATGTAATTAGTTTTGTGAGAAATTGATTTTATTAGAAATTACAGTGATAAATTAATAAATTAAAATTAAGTTTCGGGTCATTTCGGGTCGACCCGCCGCCCCGTAAACCTGAAATTTTCGGGTCCGGGTCAGCATACCTGACCCGTCACGGGTTGGCGGGTCGGGGTTCGGGTCAACAGATTTTCTGGCGGGTCTGTTGACCCGAACCCGACCCGCCAACCTGATTTGGACCCGAATTGCCACCCCTAACTGCAAGCGTGAAGGATTGATTTCATGATAATTTAGAGTTGCGGGATGAGGGAAAAAAACAGGGTGCAAATCAATAACAAAAAAATATATAAAGTAAATAAATAAAAGGATAAGAGGAAAATGCTTGAATTGACGCTTAAAATGAATTTCGGTCTAGAAAAGCCACACTGCTTCGCAGGACGGGGTAGTTTAAAAGAATAACGCGAAAGGAACATGGCGGGTGCGATCATACCAGCACTAATGCACCGGATCCCATCAGAACTCCGAAGTTAAGCGTGCTTGGGCGAGAGTAGTACTAGGATGGGTGACCCCCTGGGAAGTCCTCGTGTTGCACCCCTCTCTTTTTTGTTTCGAAATCCAAATTTCCTATTCGTTCTTTATCCTGTAGTAATTTAGCTCCGTCGGAACGATTGCTTAATATTTTGCTTCTTGTCGAAGCGTGAAGGAGGATCTGAAGGCGCGAGACAAATCAGGAACGGTACGGCTCGATCAAAGCCCGGATCGTCGCTCAAATTTGTCGGCGCAAATGTATCACCGCAACTAGGGGTGGCAATTTTCGACACGACACGAACCTAACACGAAATTAATGGGTTTGGGTTGAGGTTTCGGGAATTCGGGTCAGAATCGGGTTGGACCCGATGAACCCGAAAAGAAAACCGGTCGATTTCGGGTCAACCCGTGGTGACCTGATATGACCCGATATGACCCGTTTACGAATTAAAAATAATTTAATAAACATAAAAATAATTTTATCTAACTAAACTAAGTTATTCTTTTTTTCAAAGGCATTAATTACTTAATCCTAAACGAATTTATTTAATTTGTGTGAAGTTGAAATTATTATACTTGGACAAATAATATATTATATTATTTTTCACTTTTGTATTGTTTTAATTTATTTTATATTTTGCTTGGGATAAAACACTTTTACGGTGTTTAATTTATTTTAGATTTGATTTGGAATCATTTATTTAAATTTTTATTACTTGATTATGTAATTAGTTTTGTGAGAAATTGATTTTATTAGAAATTACAGTGATAAATTAATAAATTAAAATTAAGTTTCGGGTCATTTCGGGTCGACCCGCCGCCCCGTAAACCTGAAATTTTCGGGTCCGGGTCAGCATACCTGACCCGTCACGGGTTGGCGGGTCGGGGTTCGGGTCAACAGATTTTCTGGCGGGTCTGTTGACCCGAACCCGACCCGCCAACCTGATTTGGACCCGAATTGCCACCCCTAACTGCAAGCGTGAAGGATTGATTTCATGATAATTTAGAGTTGCGGGATGAGGGAAAAAAACAGGGTGCAAATCAATAACAAAAAAATATATAAAGTAAATAAATAAAAGGATAAGAGGAAAATGCTTGAATTGACGCTTAAAATGAATTTCGGTCTAGAAAAGCCACACTGCTTCGCAGGACGGGGTAGTTTAAAAGAATAACGCGAAAGGAACATGGCGGGTGCGATCATACCAGCACTAATGCACCGGATCCCATCAGAACTCCGAAGTTAAGCGTGCTTGGGCGAGAGTAGTACTAGGATGGGTGACCCCCTGGGAAGTCCTCGTGTTGCACCCCTCTCTTTTTTGTTTCGAAATCCAAATTTCCTATTCGTTCTTTATCCTGTAGTAATTTAGCTCCGTCGGAACGATTGCTTAATATTTTGCTTCTTGTCGAAGCGTGAAGGAGGATCTGAAGGCGCGAGACAAATCAGGAACGGTACGGCTCGATCAAAGCCCGGATCGTCGCTCAAATTTGTCGGCGCAAATGTATCACCGCAACTAGGGGTGGCAATTTTCGACACGACACGAACCTAACACGAAATTAATGGGTTTGGGTTGAGGTTTCGGGAATTCGGGTCAGAATCGGGTTGGACCCGATGAACCCGAAAAGAAAACCGGTCGATTTCGGGTCAACCCGTGGTGACCTGATATGACCCGATATGACCCGTTTACGAATTAAAAATAATTTAATAAACATAAAAATAATTTTATCTAACTAAACTAAGTTATTCTTTTTTTCAAAGGCATTAATTACTTAATCCTAAACGAATTTATTTAATTTGTGTGAAGTTGAAATTATTATACTTGGACAAATAATATATTATATTATTTTTCACTTTTGTATTGTTTTAATTTATTTTATATTTTGCTTGGGATAAAACACTTTTACGGTGTTTAATTTATTTTAGATTTGATTTGGAATCATTTATTTAAATTTTTATTACTTGATTATGTAATTAGTTTTGTGAGAAATTGATTTTATTAGAAATTACAGTGATAAATTAATAAATTAAAATTAAGTTTCGGGTCATTTCGGGTCGACCCGCCGCCCCGTAAACCTGAAATTTTCGGGTCCGGGTCAGCATACCTGACCCGTCACGGGTTGGCGGGTCGGGGTTCGGGTCAACAGATTTTCTGGCGGGTCTGTTGACCCGAACCCGACCCGCCAACCTGATTTGGACCCGAATTGCCACCCCTAACTGCAAGCGTGAAGGATTGATTTCATGATAATTTAGAGTTGCGGGATGAGGGAAAAAAACAGGGTGCAAATCAATAACAAAAAAATATATAAAGTAAATAAATAAAAGGATAAGAGGAAAATGCTTGAATTGACGCTTAAAATGAATTTCGGTCTAGAAAAGCCACACTGCTTCGCAGGACGGGGTAGTTTAAAAGAATAACGCGAAAGGAACATGGCGGGTGCGATCATACCAGCACTAATGCACCGGATCCCATCAGAACTCCGAAGTTAAGCGTGCTTGGGCGAGAGTAGTACTAGGATGGGTGACCCCCTGGGAAGTCCTCGTGTTGCACCCCTCTCTTTTTTGTTTCGAAATCCAAATTTCCTATTCGTTCTTTATCCTGTAGTAATTTAGCTCCGTCGGAACGATTGCTTAATATTTTGCTTCTTGTCGAAGCGTGAAGGAGGATCTGAAGGCGCGAGACAAATCAGGAACGGTACGGCTCGATCAAAGCCCGGATCGTCGCTCAAATTTGTCGGCGCAAATGTATCACCGCAACTAGGGGTGGCAATTTTCGACACGACACGAACCTAACACGAAATTAATGGGTTTGGGTTGAGGTTTCGGGAATTCGGGTCAGAATCGGGTTGGACCCGATGAACCCGAAAAGAAAACCGGTCGATTTCGGGTCAACCCGTGGTGACCTGATATGACCCGATATGACCCGTTTACGAATTAAAAATAATTTAATAAACATAAAAATAATTTTATCTAACTAAACTAAGTTATTCTTTTTTTCAAAGGCATTAATTACTTAATCCTAAACGAATTTATTTAATTTGTGTGAAGTTGAAATTATTATACTTGGACAAATAATATATTATATTATTTTTCACTTTTGTATTGTTTTAATTTATTTTATATTTTGCTTGGGATAAAACACTTTTACGGTGTTTAATTTATTTTAGATTTGATTTGGAATCATTTATTTAAATTTTTATTACTTGATTATGTAATTAGTTTTGTGAGAAATTGATTTTATTAGAAATTACAGTGATAAATTAATAAATTAAAATTAAGTTTCGGGTCATTTCGGGTCGACCCGCCGCCCCGTAAACCTGAAATTTTCGGGTCCGGGTCAGCATACCTGACCCGTCACGGGTTGGCGGGTCGGGGTTCGGGTCAACAGATTTTCTGGCGGGTCTGTTGACCCGAACCCGACCCGCCAACCTGATTTGGACCCGAATTGCCACCCCTAACTGCAAGCGTGAAGGATTGATTTCATGATAATTTAGAGTTGCGGGATGAGGGAAAAAAACAGGGTGCAAATCAATAACAAAAAAATATATAAAGTAAATAAATAAAAGGATAAGAGGAAAATGCTTGAATTGACGCTTAAAATGAATTTCGGTCTAGAAAAGCCACACTGCTTCGCAGGACGGGGTAGTTTAAAAGAATAACGCGAAAGGAACATGGCGGGTGCGATCATACCAGCACTAATGCACCGGATCCCATCAGAACTCCGAAGTTAAGCGTGCTTGGGCGAGAGTAGTACTAGGATGGGTGACCCCCTGGGAAGTCCTCGTGTTGCACCCCTCTCTTTTTTGTTTCGAAATCCAAATTTCCTATTCGTTCTTTATCCTGTAGTAATTTAGCTCCGTCGGAACGATTGCTTAATATTTTGCTTCTTGTCGAAGCGTGAAGGAGGATCTGAAGGCGCGAGACAAATCAGGAACGGTACGGCTCGATCAAAGCCCGGATCGTCGCTCAAATTTGTCGGCGCAAATGTATCACCGCAACTAGGGGTGGCAATTTTCGACACGACACGAACCTAACACGAAATTAATGGGTTTGGGTTGAGGTTTCGGGAATTCGGGTCAGAATCGGGTTGGACCCGATGAACCCGAAAAGAAAACCGGTCGATTTCGGGTCAACCCGTGGTGACCTGATATGACCCGATATGACCCGTTTACGAATTAAAAATAATTTAATAAACATAAAAATAATTTTATCTAACTAAACTAAGTTATTCTTTTTTTCAAAGGCATTAATTACTTAATCCTAAACGAATTTATTTAATTTGTGTGAAGTTGAAATTATTATACTTGGACAAATAATATATTATATTATTTTTCACTTTTGTATTGTTTTAATTTATTTTATATTTTGCTTGGGATAAAACACTTTTACGGTGTTTAATTTATTTTAGATTTGATTTGGAATCATTTATTTAAATTTTTATTACTTGATTATGTAATTAGTTTTGTGAGAAATTGATTTTATTAGAAATTACAGTGATAAATTAATAAATTAAAATTAAGTTTCGGGTCATTTCGGGTCGACCCGCCGCCCCGTAAACCTGAAATTTTCGGGTCCGGGTCAGCATACCTGACCCGTCACGGGTTGGCGGGTCGGGGTTCGGGTCAACAGATTTTCTGGCGGGTCTGTTGACCCGAACCCGACCCGCCAACCTGATTTGGACCCGAATTGCCACCCCTAACTGCAAGCGTGAAGGATTGATTTCATGATAATTTAGAGTTGCGGGATGAGGGAAAAAAACAGGGTGCAAATCAATAACAAAAAAATATATAAAGTAAATAAATAAAAGGATAAGAGGAAAATGCTTGAATTGACGCTTAAAATGAATTTCGGTCTAGAAAAGCCACACTGCTTCGCAGGACGGGGTAGTTTAAAAGAATAACGCGAAAGGAACATGGCGGGTGCGATCATACCAGCACTAATGCACCGGATCCCATCAGAACTCCGAAGTTAAGCGTGCTTGGGCGAGAGTAGTACTAGGATGGGTGACCCCCTGGGAAGTCCTCGTGTTGCACCCCTCTCTTTTTTGTTTCGAAATCCAAATTTCCTATTCGTTCTTTATCCTGTAGTAATTTAGCTCCGTCGGAACGATTGCTTAATATTTTGCTTCTTGTCGAAGCGTGAAGGAGGATCTGAAGGCGCGAGACAAATCAGGAACGGTACGGCTCGATCAAAGCCCGGATCGTCGCTCAAATTTGTCGGCGCAAATGTATCACCGCAACTAGGGGTGGCAATTTTCGACACGACACGAACCTAACACGAAATTAATGGGTTTGGGTTGAGGTGTGAAGTTGAAATTATTATACTTGGACAAATAATATATTATATTATTTTTCACTTTTGTATTGTTTTAATTTATTTTATATTTTGCTTGGGATAAAACACTTTTACGGTGTTTAATTTATTTTAGATTTGATTTGGAATCATTTATTTAAATTTTTATTACTTGATTATGTAATTAGTTTTGTGAGAAATTGATTTTATTAGAAATTACAGTGATAAATTAATAAATTAAAATTAAGTTTCGGGTCATTTCGGGTCGACCCGCCGCCCCGTAAACCTGAAATTTTCGGGTCCGGGTCAGCATACCTGACCCGTCACGGGTTGGCGGGTCGGGGTTCGGGTCAACAGATTTTCTGGCGGGTCTGTTGACCCGAACCCGACCCGCCAACCTGATTTGGACCCGAATTGCCACCCCTAACTGCAAGCGTGAAGGATTGATTTCATGATAATTTAGAGTTGCGGGATGAGGGAAAAAAACAGGGTGCAAATCAATAACAAAAAAATATATAAAGTAAATAAATAAAAGGATAAGAGGAAAATGCTTGAATTGACGCTTAAAATGAATTTCGGTCTAGAAAAGCCACACTGCTTCGCAGGACGGGGTAGTTTAAAAGAATAACGCGAAAGGAACATGGCGGGTGCGATCATACCAGCACTAATGCACCGGATCCCATCAGAACTCCGAAGTTAAGCGTGCTTGGGCGAGAGTAGTACTAGGATGGGTGACCCCCTGGGAAGTCCTCGTGTTGCACCCCTCTCTTTTTTGTTTCGAAATCCAAATTTCCTATTCGTTCTTTATCCTGTAGTAATTTAGCTCCGTCGGAACGATTGCTTAATATTTTGCTTCTTGTCGAAGCGTGAAGGAGGATCTGAAGGCGCGAGACAAATCAGGAACGGTACGGCTCGATCAAAGCCCGGATCGTCGCTCAAATTTGTCGGCGCAAATGTATCACCGCAACTAGGGGTGGCAATTTTCGACACGACACGAACCTAACACGAAATTAATGGGTTTGGGTTGAGGTTTCGGGAATTCGGGTCAGAATCGGGTTGGACCCGATGAACCCGAAAAGAAAACCGGTCGATTTCGGGTCAACCCGTGGTGACCTGATATGACCCGATATGACCCGTTTACGAATTAAAAATAATTTAATAAACATAAAAATAATTTTATCTAACTAAACTAAGTTATTCTTTTTTTCAAAGGCATTAATTACTTAATCCTAAACGAATTTATTTAATTTGTGTGAAGTTGAAATTATTATACTTGGACAAATAATATATTATATTATTTTTCACTTTTGTATTGTTTTAATTTATTTTATATTTTGCTTGGGATAAAACACTTTTACGGTGTTTAATTTATTTTAGATTTGATTTGGAATCATTTATTTAAATTTTTATTACTTGATTATGTAATTAGTTTTGTGAGAAATTGATTTTATTAGAAATTACAGTGATAAATTAATAAATTAAAATTAAGTTTCGAATAAAAGGATAAGAGGAAAATGCTTGAATTGACGCTTAAAATGAATTTCGGTCTAGAAAAGCCACACTGCTTCGCAGGACGGGGTAGTTTAAAAGAATAACGCGAAAGGAACATGGCGGGTGCGATCATACCAGCACTAATGCACCGGATCCCATCAGAACTCCGAAGTTAAGCGTGCTTGGGCGAGAGTAGTACTAGGATGGGTGACCCCCTGGGAAGTCCTCGTGTTGCACCCCTCTCTTTTTTGTTTCGAAATCCAAATTTCCTATTCGTTCTTTATCCTGTAGTAATTTAGCTCCGTCGGAACGATTGCTTAATATTTTGCTTCTTGTCGAAGCGTGAAGGAGGATCTGAAGGCGCGAGACAAATCAGGAACGGTACGGCTCGATCAAAGCCCGGATCGTCGCTCAAATTTGTCGGCGCAAATGTATCACCGCAACTAGGGGTGGCAATTTTCGACACGACACGAACCTAACACGAAATTAATGGGTTTGGGTTGAGGTTTCGGGAATTCGGGTCAGAATCGGGTTGGACCCGATGAACCCGAAAAGAAAACCGGTCGATTTCGGGTCAACCCGTGGTGACCTGATATGACCCGATATGACCCGTTTACGAATTAAAAATAATTTAATAAACATAAAAATAATTTTATCTAACTAAACTAAGTTATTCTTTTTTTCAAAGGCATTAATTACTTAATCCTAAACGAATTTATTTAATTTGTGTGAAGTTGAAATTATTATACTTGGACAAATAATATATTATATTATTTTTCACTTTTGTATTGTTTTAATTTATTTTATATTTTGCTTGGGATAAAACACTTTTACGGTGTTTAATTTATTTTAGATTTGATTTGGAATCATTTATTTAAATTTTTATTACTTGATTATGTAATTAGTTTTGTGAGAAATTGATTTTATTAGAAATTACAGTGATAAATTAATAAATTAAAATTAAGTTTCGGGTCATTTCGGGTCGACCCGCCGCCCCGTAAACCTGAAATTTTCGGGTCCGGGTCAGCATACCTGACCCGTCACGGGTTGGCGGGTCGGGGTTCGGGTCAACAGATTTTCTGGCGGGTCTGTTGACCCGAACCCGACCCGCCAACCTGATTTGGACCCGAATTGCCACCCCTAACTGCAAGCGTGAAGGATTGATTTCATGATAATTTAGAGTTGCGGGATGAGGGAAAAAAACAGGGTGCAAATCAATAACAAAAAAATATATAAAGTAAATAAATAAAAGGATAAGAGGAAAATGCTTGAATTGACGCTTAAAATGAATTTCGGTCTAGAAAAGCCACACTGCTTCGCAGGACGGGGTAGTTTAAAAGAATAACGCGAAAGGAACATGGCGGGTGCGATCATACCAGCACTAATGCACCGGATCCCATCAGAACTCCGAAGTTAAGCGTGCTTGGGCGAGAGTAGTACTAGGATGGGTGACCCCCTGGGAAGTCCTCGTGTTGCACCCCTCTCTTTTTTGTTTCGAAATCCAAATTTCCTATTCGTTCTTTATCCTGTAGTAATTTAGCTCCGTCGGAACGATTGCTTAATATTTTGCTTCTTGTCGAAGCGTGAAGGAGGATCTGAAGGCGCGAGACAAATCAGGAACGGTACGGCTCGACCAAAGCCCGGATCGTCGCTCAAATTTGTCGGCGCAAATGTATCACCGCAACTAGGGGTGGCAATTTTTGACACGACCTGAAAACACGACACGAGCATAACACGAAATTAATGGGTTTGGGTTGAGGTTTCGGGAATTCGGGTCAGAATCGGGTTGGACCCGATGAACCCGAAAAGAAAACCGGTCGATTTCGGGTCAACCCGTGGTGACCTGATATGACCCGATATGACCCGTTTACGAGTTAAAAATAATTTAATAAACATAAAAATAATTTTATCTAACTAAACTAAGTTATTCTTTTTTTCAAAGGCATTAATTACTTAATCCTAAACGAATTTATTTAATTTGTGTGAAGTTGAAATTATTATACTTGGACAAATAATATATTATATTATTTTTCACTTTTATATTGTTTTAATTTATTTTATATTTTGCTTGGGATAAAACACTTTTACGGTGTTTAATTTATTTTAGATTTGATTTGGAATCATTTATTTAAATTTTTATTACTTGATTATGTAATTAGTTTTGTGAGAAATTGATTTTATTAGAAATTACAGTGATAAATTAATAAATTAAAATTAAGTTTCGGGTCATTTCGGGTCGACCCGCCGCCCCGTAAACCTGAAATTTTCGGGTTCGGGTCAGCATACCTGACCCGTCACGGGTTGGCGGGTCGGGGTTCGGGTCAACAGATTTTCTGGCGGGTCTGTTGACCCGAACCCGACCCGCCAACCTGATTTGGACCCGAATTGCCACCCCTAACTGCAAGCGTGAAGGATTGATTTCATGATAATTTAGAGTTGCGGGATGAGGGAAAAAAACAGGGTGCAAATCAATAACAAAAAAATATATAAAGTAAATAAATAAAAGGATAAGAGGAAAATGCTTGAATTGACGCTTAAAATGAATTTCGGTCTAGAAAAGCCACACTGCTTCGCAGGACGGGGTAGTTTAAAAGAATAACGCTCGGGAATTCGGGTCAGAATCGGGTTGGACCCGATGAACCCGAAAAGAAAACCGGTCGATTTCGGGTCAACCCGTGGTGACCTGATATGACCCGATATGACCCGTTTACGAATTAAAAATAATTTAATAAACATAAAAATAATTTTATCTAACTAAACTAAGTTATTCTTTTTTTCAAAGGCATTAATTACTTAATCCTAAACGAATTTATTTAATTTGTGTGAAGCTGAAATTATTATACTTGGACAAATAATATATTATATTATTTTTCACTTTTGTATTGTTTTAATTTATTTTATATTTTGCTTGGGATAAAACACTTTTACGGTGTTTAATTTATTTTAGATTTTATTTGGAATCATTTATTTAAATTTTTATTACTTGATTATGTAATTAGTTTTGTGAGAAATTGATTTTATTAGAAATTACAGTGATAAATTAATAAATTAAAATTAAGTTTCGGGTCATTTCGGGTCGACCCGCCGCCCCGTAAACCTGAAATTTTCGGGTTCGGGTCAGCATACCTGACCCGTCACGGGTTGGCGGGTCGGGGTTCGGGTCAACAGATTTTCTGGCGGGTCTGTTGACCCGAACCCGACCCGCCAACCTGATTTGGACCCGAATTGCCACCCCTAACTGCAAGCGTGAAGGATTGATTTCATGATAATTTAGAGTTGCGGGATGAGGGAAAAAAACAGGGTGCAAATCAATAACAAAAAAATATATAAAGTAAATAAATAAAAGGATAAGAGGAAAATGCTTGAATTGACGCTTAAAATGAATTTCGGTCTAGAAAAGCCACACTGCTTCGCAGGACGGGGTAGTTTAAAAGAATAACGCGAAAGGAACATGGCGGGTGCGATCATACCAGCACTAATGCACCGGATCCCATCAGAACTCCGAAGTTAAGCGTGCTTGGGCGAGAGTAGTACTAGGATGGGTGACCCCCTGGGAAGTCCTCGTGTTGCACCCCTCTCTTTTTTGTTTCGAAATCCAAATTTCCTATTCGTTCTTTATCCTGTAGTAATTTAGCTCCGTCGGAACGATTGCTTAATATTTTGCTTCTTGTCGAAGCGTGAAGGAGGATCTGAAGGCGCGAGACAAATCAGGAACGGTACGGCTCGATCAAAGCCCGGATCGTCGCTCAAATTTGTCGGCGCAAATGTATCACCGCAACTAGGGGTGGCAATTTTCGACACGACACGAACCTAACACGAAATTAATGGGTTTGGGTTGAGGTTTCGGGAATTCGGGTCAGAATCGGGTTGGACCCGATGAACCCGAAAAGAAAACCGGTCGATTTCGGGTCAACCCGTGGTGACCTGATATGACCCGATATGACCCGTTTACGAATTAAAAATAATTTAATAAACATAAAAATAATTTTATCTAACTAAACTAAGTTATTCTTTTTTTCAAAGGCATTAATTACTTAATCCTAAACGAATTTATTTAATTTGTGTGAAGTTGAAATTATTATACTTGGACAAATAATATATTATATTATTTTTCACTTTTGTATTGTTTTAATTTATTTTATATTTTGCTTGGGATAAAACACTTTTACGGTGTTTAATTTATTTTAGATTTGATTTGGAATCATTTATTTAAATTTTTATTACTTGATTATGTAATTAGTTTTGTGAGAAATTGATTTTATTAGAAATTACAGTGATAAATTAATAAATTAAAATTAAGTTTCGGGTCATTTCGGGTCGACCCGCCGCCCCGTAAACCTGAAATTTTCGGGTTCGGGTCAGCATACCTGACCCGTCACGGGTTGGCGGGTCGGGGTTCGGGTCAACAGATTTTCTGGCGGGTCTGTTGACCCGAACCCGACCCGCCAACCTGATTTGGACCCGAATTGCCACCCCTAACTGCAAGCGTGAAGGATTGATTTCATGATAATTTAGAGTTGCGGGATGAGGGAAAAAAACAGGGTGCAAATCAATAACAAAAAAAAATATAAAGTAAATAAATAAAAGGATAAGAGGAAAATGCTTGAATTGACGCTTAAAATGAATTTCGGTCTAGAAAAGCCACACTGCTTCGCAGGACGGGGTAGTTTAAAAGAATAACGCGAAAGGAACATGGCGGGTGCGATCATACCAGCACTAATGCACCGGATCCCATCAGAACTCCGAAGTTAAGCGTGCTTGGGCGAGAGTAGTACTAGGATGGGTGACCCCCTGGGAAGTCCTCGTGTTGCACCCCTCTCTTTTTTGTTTCGAAATCCAAATTTCCTATTCGTTCTTTATCCTGTAGTAATTTAGCTCCGTCGGAACGATTGCTTAATATTTTGCTTCTTGTCGAAGCGTGAAGGAGGATCTGAAGGCGCGAGACAAATCAGGAACGGTACGGCTCGATCAAAGCCCGGATCGTCGCTCAAATTTGTCGGCGCAAATGTATCACCGCAACTAGGGGTGGCAATTTTCGACACGACACGAACCTAACACGAAATTAATGGGTTTGGGTTGAGGTTTCGGGAATTCGGGTCAGAATCGGGTTGGACCCGATGAACCCGAAAAGAAAACCGGTCGATTTCGGGTCAACCCGTGGTGACCTGATATGACCCGATATGACCCGTTTACGAATTAAAAATAATTTAATAAACATAAAAATAATTTTATCTAACTAAACTAAGTTATTCTTTTTTTCAAAGGCATTAATTACTTAATCCTAAACGAATTTATTTAATTTGTGTGAAGTTGAAATTATTATACTTGGACAAATAATATATTATATTATTTTTCACTTTTGTATTGTTTTAATTTATTTTATATTTTGCTTGGGATAAAACACTTTTACGGTGTTTAATTTATTTTAGATTTGATTTGGAATCATTTATTTAAATTTTTATTACTTGATTATGTAATTAGTTTTGTGAGAAATTGATTTTATTAGAAATTACAGTGATAAATTAATAAATTAAAATTAAGTTTCGGGTCATTTCGGGTCGACCCGCCGCCCCGTAAACCTGAAATTTTCGGGTTCGGGTCAGCATACCTGACCCGTCACGGGTTGGCGGGTCGGGGTTCGGGTCAACAGATTTTCTGGCGGGTCTGTTGACCCGAACCCGACCCGCCAACCTGATTTGGACCCGAATTGCCACCCCTAACTGCAAGCGTGAAGGATTGATTTCATGATAATTTAGAGTTGCGGGATGAGGGAAAAAAACAGGGTGCAAATCAATAACAAAAAAAAATATAAAGTAAATAAATAAAAGGATAAGAGGAAAATGCTTGAATTGACGCTTAAAATGAATTTCGGTCTAGAAAAGCCACACTGCTTCGCAGGACGGGGTAGTTTAAAAGAATAACGCGAAAGGAACATGGCGGGTGCGATCATACCAGCACTAATGCACCGGATCCCATCAGAACTCCGAAGTTAAGCGTGCTTGGGCGAGAGTAGTACTAGGATGGGTGACCCCCTGGGAAGTCCTCGTGTTGCACCCCTCTCTTTTTTGTTTCGAAATCCAAATTTCCTATTCGTTCTTTATCCTGTAGTAATTTAGCTCCGTCGGAACGATTGCTTAATATTTTGCTTCTTGTCGAAGCGTGAAGGAGGATCTGAAGGCGCGAGACAAATCAGGAACGGTACGGCTCGACCAAAGCCCGGATCGTCGCTCAAATTTGTCGGCGCAAATGTATCACCGCAACTAGGGGTGGCAATTTTTGACACGACCTGAAAACACGACACGAGCATAACACGAAATTAATGGGTTTGGGTTGAGGTTTCGGGAATTCGGGTCAGAATCGGGTTGGACCCGATGAACCCGAAAAGAAAACCGGTCGATTTCGGGTCAACCCGTGGTGACCTGATATGACCCGATATGACCCGTTTACGAGTTAAAAATAATTTAATAAACATAAAAATAATTTTATCTAACTAAACTAAGTTATTCTTTTTTTCAAAGGCATTAATTACTTAATCCTAAACGAATTTATTTAATTTGTGTGAAGTTGAAATTATTATACTTGGACAAATAATATATTATATTATTTTTCACTTTTATATTGTTTTAATTTATTTTATATTTTGCTTGGGATAAAACACTTTTACGGTGTTTAATTTATTTTAGATTTGATTTGGAATCATTTATTTAAATTTTTATTACTTGATTATGTAATTAGTTTTGTGAGAAATTGATTTTATTAGAAATTACAGTGATAAATTAATAAATTAAAATTAAGTTTCGGGTCATTTCGGGTCGACCCGCCGCCCCGTAAACCTGAAATTTTCGGGTTCGGGTCAGCATACCTGACCCGTCACGGGTTGGCGGGTCGGGGTTCGGGTCAACAGATTTTCTGGCGGGTCTGTTGACCCGAACCCGACCCGCCAACCTGATTTGGACCCGAATTGCCACCCCTAACTGCAAGCGTGAAGGATTGATTTCATGATAATTTAGAGTTGCGGGATGAGGGAAAAAAACAGGGTGCAAATCAATAACAAAAAAATATATAAAGTAAATAAATAAAAGGATAAGAGGAAAATGCTTGAATTGACGCTTAAAATGAATTTCGGTCTAGAAAAGCCACACTGCTTCGCAGGACGGGGTAGTTTAAAAGAATAACGCGAAAGGAACATGGCGGGTGCGATCATACCAGCACTAATGCACCGGATCCCATCAGAACTCCGAAGTTAAGCGTGCTTGGGCGAGAGTAGTACTAGGATGGGTGACCCCCTGGGAAGTCCTCGTGTTGCACCCCTCTCTTTTTTGTTTCGAAATCCAAATTTCCTATTCGTTCTTTATCCTGTAGTAATTTAGCTCCGTCGGAACGATTGCTTAATATTTTGCTTCTTGTCGAAGCGTGAAGGAGGATCTGAAGGCGCGAGACAAATCAGGAACGGTACGGCTCGATCAAAGCCCGGATCGTCGCTCAAATTTGTCGGCGCAAATGTATCACCGCAACTAGGGGTGGCAATTTTCGACACGACACGAACCTAACACGAAATTAATGGGTTTGGGTTGAGGTTTCGGGAATTCGGGTCAGAATCGGGTTGGACCCGATGAACCCGAAAAGAAAACCGGTCGATTTCGGGTCAACCCGTGGTGACCTGATATGACCCGATATGACCCGTTTACGAATTAAAAATAATTTAATAAACATAAAAATAATTTTATCTAACTAAACTAAGTTATTCTTTTTTTCAAAGGCATTAATTACTTAATCCTAAACGAATTTATTTAATTTGTGTGAAGCTGAAATTATTATACTTGGACAAATAATATATTATATTATTTTTCACTTTTGTATTGTTTTAATTTATTTTATATTTTGCTTGGGATAAAACACTTTTACGGTGTTTAATTTATTTTAGATTTTATTTGGAATCATTTATTTAAATTTTTATTACTTGATTATGTAATTAGTTTTGTGAGAAATTGATTTTATTAGAAATTACAGTGATAAATTAATAAATTAAAATTAAGTTTCGGGTCATTTCGGGTCGACCCGCCGCCCCGTAAACCTGAAATTTTCGGGTTCGGGTCAGCATACCTGACCCGTCACGGGTTGGCGGGTCGGGGTTCGGGTCAACAGATTTTCTGGCGGGTCTGTTGACCCGAACCCGACCCGCCAACCTGATTTGGACCCGAATTGCCACCCCTAACTGCAAGCGTGAAGGATTGATTTCATGATAATTTAGAGTTGCGGGATGAGGGAAAAAAACAGGGTGCAAATCAATAACAAAAAAATATATAAAGTAAATAAATAAAAGGATAAGAGGAAAATGCTTGAATTGACGCTTAAAATGAATTTCGGTCTAGAAAAGCCACACTGCTTCGCAGGACGGGGTAGTTTAAAAGAATAACGCGAAAGGAACATGGCGGGTGCGATCATACCAGCACTAATGCACCGGATCCCATCAGAACTCCGAAGTTAAGCGTGCTTGGGCGAGAGTAGTACTAGGATGGGTGACCCCCTAGGAAGTCCTCGTGTTGCACCCCTCTCTTTTTTGTTTCGAAATCCAAATTTCCTATTCGTTCTTTATCCTGTAGTAATTTAGCTCCGTCGGAACGATTGCTTAATATTTTGCTTCTTGTCGAAGCGTGAAGGAGGATCTGAAGGCGCGAGACAAATCAGGAACGGTACGGCTCGATCAAAGCCCGGATCGTCGCTCAAATTTGTCGGCGCAAATGTATCACCGCAACTAGGGGTGGCAATTTTCGACACGACACGAACCTAACACGAAATTAATGGGTTTGGGTTGAGGTTTCGGGAATTCGGGTCAGAATCGGGTTGGACCCGATGAACCCGAAAAGAAAACCGGTCGATTTCGGGTCAACCCGTGGTGACCTGATATGACCCGATATGACCCGTTTACGAATTAAAAATAATTTAATAAACATAAAAATAATTTTATCTAACTAAACTAAGTTATTCTTTTTTTCAAAGGCATTAATTACTTAATCCTAAACGAATTTATTTAATTTGTGTGAAGTTGAAATTATTATACTTGGACAAATAATATATTATATTATTTTTCACTTTTGTATTGTTTTAATTTATTTTATATTTTGCTTGGGATAAAACACTTTTACGGTGTTTAATTTATTTTAGATTTGATTTGGAATCATTTATTTAAATTTTTATTACTTGATTATGTAATTAGTTTTGTGAGAAATTGATTTTATTAGAAATTACAGTGATAAATTAATAAATTAAAATTAAGTTTCGGGTCATTTCGGGTCGACCCGCCGCCCCGTAAACCTGAAATTTTCGGGTTCGGGTCAGCATACCTGACCCGTCACGGGTTGGCGGGTCGGGGTTCGGGTCAACAGATTTTCTGGCGGGTCTGTTGACCCGAACCCGACCCGCCAACCTGATTTGGACCCGAATTGCCACCCCTAACTGCAAGCGTGAAGGATTGATTTCATGATAATTTAGAGTTGCGGGATGAGGGAAAAAAACAGGGTGCAAATCAATAACAAAAAAAAATATAAAGTAAATAAATAAAAGGATAAGAGGAAAATGCTTGAATTGACGCTTAAAATGAATTTCGGTCTAGAAAAGCCACACTGCTTCGCAGGACGGGGTAGTTTAAAAGAATAACGCGAAAGGAACATGGCGGGTGCGATCATACCAGCACTAATGCACCGGATCCCATCAGAACTCCGAAGTTAAGCGTGCTTGGGCGAGAGTAGTACTAGGATGGGTGACCCCCTGGGAAGTCCTCGTGTTGCACCCCTCTCTTTTTTGTTTCGAAATCCAAATTTCCTATTCGTTCTTTATCCTGTAGTAATTTAGCTCCGTCGGAACGATTGCTTAATATTTTGCTTCTTGTCGAAGCGTGAAGGAGGATCTGAAGGCGCGAGACAAATCAGGAACGGTACGGCTCGATCAAAGCCCGGATCGTCGCTCAAATTTGTCGGCGCAAATGTATCACCGCAACTAGGGGTGGCAATTTTCGACACGACACGAACCTAACACGAAATTAATGGGTTTGGGTTGAGGTTTCGGGAATTCGGGTCAGAATCGGGTTGGACCCGATGAACCCGAAAAGAAAACCGGTCGATTTCGGGTCAACCCGTGGTGACCTGATATGACCCGATATGACCCGTTTACGAATTAAAAATAATTTAATAAACATAAAAATAATTTTATCTAACTAAACTAAGTTATTCTTTTTTTCAAAGGCATTAATTACTTAATCCTAAACGAATTTATTTAATTTGTGTGAAGTTGAAATTATTATACTTGGACAAATAATATATTATATTATTTTTCACTTTTGTATTGTTTTAATTTATTTTATATTTTGCTTGGGATAAAACACTTTTACGGTGTTTAATTTATTTTAGATTTGATTTGGAATCATTTATTTAAATTTTTATTACTTGATTATGTAATTAGTTTTGTGAGAAATTGATTTTATTAGAAATTACAGTGATAAATTAATAAATTAAAATTAAGTTTCGGGTCATTTCGGGTCGACCCGCCGCCCCGTAAACCTGAAATTTTCGGGTTCGGGTCAGCATACCTGACCCGTCACGGGTTGGCGGGTCGGGGTTCGGGTCAACAGATTTTCTGGCGGGTCTGTTGACCCGAACCCGACCCGCCAACCTGATTTGGACCCGAATTGCCACCCCTAACTGCAAGCGTGAAGGATTGATTTCATGATAATTTAGAGTTGCGGGATGAGGGAAAAAAACAGGGTGCAAATCAATAACAAAAAAAAATATAAAGTAAATAAATAAAAGGATAAGAGGAAAATGCTTGAATTGACGCTTAAAATGAATTTCGGTCTAGAAAAGCCACACTGCTTCGCAGGACGGGGTAGTTTAAAAGAATAACGCGAAAGGAACATGGCGGGTGCGATCATACCAGCACTAATGCACCGGATCCCATCAGAACTCCGAAGTTAAGCGTGCTTGGGCGAGAGTAGTACTAGGATGGGTGACCCCCTGGGAAGTCCTCGTGTTGCACCCCTCTCTTTTTTGTTTCGAAATCCAAATTTCCTATTCGTTCTTTATCCTGTAGTAATTTAGCTCCGTCGGAACGATTGCTTAATATTTTGCTTCTTGTCGAAGCGTGAAGGAGGATCTGAAGGCGCGAGACAAATCAGGAACGGTACGGCTCGATCAAAGCCCGGATCGTCGCTCAAATTTGTCGGCGCAAATGTATCACCGCAACTAGGGGTGGCAATTTTCGACACGACACGAACCTAACACGAAATTAATGGGTTTGGGTTGAGGTTTCGGGAATTCGGGTCAGAATCGGGTTGGACCCGATGAACCCGAAAAGAAAACCGGTCGATTTCGGGTCAACCCGTGGTGACCTGATATGACCCGATATGACCCGTTTACGAATTAAAAATAATTTAATAAACATAAAAATAATTTTATCTAACTAAACTAAGTTATTCTTTTTTTCAAAGGCATTAATTACTTAATCCTAAACGAATTTATTTAATTTGTGTGAAGTTGAAATTATTATACTTGGACAAATAATATATTATATTATTTTTCACTTTTGTATTGTTTTAATTTATTTTATATTTTGCTTGGGATAAAACACTTTTACGGTGTTTAATTTATTTTAGATTTGATTTGGAATCATTTATTTAAATTTTTATTACTTGATTATGTAATTAGTTTTGTGAGAAATTGATTTTATTAGAAATTACAGTGATAAATTAATAAATTAAAATTAAGTTTCGGGTCATTTCGGGTCGACCCGCCGCCCCGTAAACCTGAAATTTTCGGGTCCGGGTCAGCATACCTGACCCGTCACGGGTTGGCGGGTCGGGGTTCGGGTCAACAGATTTTCTGGCGGGTCTGTTGACCCGAACCCGACCCGCCAACCTGATTTGGACCCGAATTGCCACCCCTAACTGCAAGCGTGAAGGATTGATTTCATGATAATTTAGAGTTGCGGGATGAGGGAAAAAAACAGGGTGCAAATCAATAACAAAAAAATATATAAAGTAAATAAATAAAAGGATAAGAGGAAAATGCTTGAATTGACGCTTAAAATGAATTTCGGTCTAGAAAAGCCACACTGCTTCGCAGGACGGGGTAGTTTAAAAGAATAACGCGAAAGGAACATGGCGGGTGCGATCATACCAGCACTAATGCACCGGATCCCATCAGAACTCCGAAGTTAAGCGTGCTTGGGCGAGAGTAGTACTAGGATGGGTGACCCCCTGGGAAGTCCTCGTGTTGCACCCCTCTCTTTTTTGTTTCGAAATCCAAATTTCCTATTCGTTCTTTATCCTGTAGTAATTTAGCTCCGTCGGAACGATTGCTTAATATTTTGCTTCTTGTCGAAGCGTGAAGGAGGATCTGAAGGCGCGAGACAAATCAGGAAGGGTACGGCTCGATCAAAGCCCGGATCGTCGCTCAAATTTGTCGGCGCAAATGTATCACCGCAACTAGGGGTGGCAATTTTCGACACGACACGAACCTAACACGAAATTAATGGGTTTGGGTTGAGGTTTCGGGAATTCGGGTCAGAATCGGGTTGGACCCGATGAACCCGAAAAGAAAACCGGTCGATTTCGGGTCAACCCGTGGTGACCTGATATGACCCGATATGACCCGTTTACGAATTAAAAATAATTTAATAAACATAAAAATAATTTTATCTAACTAAACTAAGTTATTCTTTTTTTCAAAGGCATTAATTACTTAATCCTAAACGAATTTATTTAATTTGTGTGAAGTTGAAATTATTATACTTGGACAAATAATATATTATATTATTTTTCACTTTTGTATTGTTTTAATTTATTTTATATTTTGCTTGGGATAAAACACTTTTACGGTGTTTAATTTATTTTAGATTTGATTTGGAATCATTTATTTAAATTTTTATTACTTGATTATGTAATTAGTTTTGTGAGAAATTGATTTTATTAGAAATTACAGTGATAAATTAATAAATTAAAATTAAGTTTCGGGTCATTTCGGGTCGACCCGCCGCCCCGTAAACCTGAAATTTTCGGGTTCGGGTCAGCATACCTGACCCGTCACGGGTTGGCGGGTCGGGGTTCGGGTCAACAGATTTTCTGGCGGGTCTGTTGACCCGAACCCGACCCGCCAACCTGATTTGGACCCGAATTGCCACCCCTAACTGCAAGCGTGAAGGATTGATTTCATGATAATTTAGAGTTGCGGGATGAGGGAAAAAAACAGGGTGCAAATCAATAACAAAAAAAAATATAAAGTAAATAAATAAAAGGATAAGAGGAAAATGCTTGAATTGACGCTTAAAATGAATTTCGGTCTAGAAAAGCCACACTGCTTCGCAGGACGGGGTAGTTTAAAAGAATAACGCGAAAGGAACATGGCGGGTGCGATCATACCAGCACTAATGCACCGGATCCCATCAGAACTCCGAAGTTAAGCGTGCTTGGGCGAGAGTAGTACTAGGATGGGTGACCCCCTGGGAAGTCCTCGTGTTGCACCCCTCTCTTTTTTGTTTCGAAATCCAAATTTCCTATTCGTTCTTTATCCTGTAGTAATTTAGCTCCGTCGGAACGATTGCTTAATATTTTGCTTCTTGTCGAAGCGTGAAGGAGGATCTGAAGGCGCGAGACAAATCAGGAACGGTACGGCTCGATCAAAGCCCGGATCGTCGCTCAAATTTGTCGGCGCAAATGTATCACCGCAACTAGGGGTGGCAATTTTCGACACGACACGAACCTAACACGAAATTAATGGGTTTGGGTTGAGGTTTCGGGAATTCGGGTCAGAATCGGGTTGGACCCGATGAACCCGAAAAGAAAACCGGTCGATTTCGGGTCAACCCGTGGTGACCTGATATGACCCGATATGACCCGTTTACGAATTAAAAATAATTTAATAAACATAAAAATAATTTTATCTAACTAAACTAAGTTATTCTTTTTTTCAAAGGCATTAATTACTTAATCCTAAACGAATTTATTTAATTTGTGTGAAGTTGAAATTATTATACTTGGACAAATAATATATTATATTATTTTTCACTTTTGTATTGTTTTAATTTATTTTATATTTTGCTTGGGATAAAACACTTTTACGGTGTTTAATTTATTTTAGATTTGATTTGGAATCATTTATTTAAATTTTTATTACTTGATTATGTAATTAGTTTTGTGAGAAATTGATTTTATTAGAAATTACAGTGATAAATTAATAAATTAAAATTAAGTTTCGGGTCATTTCGGGTCGACCCGCCGCCCCGTAAACCTGAAATTTTCGGGTTCGGGTCAGCATACCTGACCCGTCACGGGTTGGCGGGTCGGGGTTCGGGTCAACAGATTTTCTGGCGGGTCTGTTGACCCGAACCCGACCCGCCAACCTGATTTGGACCCGAATTGCCACCCCTAACTGCAAGCGTGAAGGATTGATTTCATGATAATTTAGAGTTGCGGGATGAGGGAAAAAAACAGGGTGCAAATCAATAACAAAAAAATATATAAAGTAAATAAATAAAAGGATAAGAGGAAAATGCTTGAATTGACGCTTAAAATGAATTTCGGTCTAGAAAAGCCACACTGCTTCGCAGGACGGGGTAGTTTAAAAGAATAACGCGAAAGGAACATGGCGGGTGCGATCATACCAGCACTAATGCACCGGATCCCATCAGAACTACGAAGTTAAGCGTGCTTGGGCGAGAGTAGTACTAGGATGGGTGACCCCCTGGGAAGTCCTCGTGTTGCACCCCTCTCTTTTTTGTTTCGAAATCCAAATTTCCTATTCGTTCTTTATCCTGTAGTAATTTAGCTCCGTCGGAACGATTGCTTAATATTTTGCTTCTTGTCGAAGCGTGAAGGAGGATCTGAAGGCGCGAGACAAATCAGGAACGGTACGGCTCGATCAAAGCCCGGATCGTCGCTCAAATTTGTCGGCGCAAATGTATCACCGCAACTAGGGGTGGCAATTTTCGACACGACACGAACCTAACACGAAATTAATGGGTTTGGGTTGAGGTTTCGGGAATTCGGGTCAGAATCGGGTTGGACCCGATGAACCCGAAAAGAAAACCGGTCGATTTCGGGTCAACCCGTGGTGACCTGATATGACCCGATATGACCCGTTTACGAATTAAAAATAATTTAATAAACATAAAAATAATTTTATCTAACTAAACTAAGTTATTCTTTTTTTCAAAGGCATTAATTACTTAATCCTAAACGAATTTATTTAATTTGTGTGAAGTTGAAATTATTATACTTGGACAAATAATATATTATATTATTTTTCACTTTTGTATTGTTTTAATTTATTTTATATTTTGCTTGGGATAAAACACTTTTACGGTGTTTAATTTATTTTAGATTTGATTTGGAATCATTTATTTAAATTTTTATTACTTGATTATGTAATTAGTTTTGTGAGAAATTGATTTTATTAGAAATTACAGTGATAAATTAATAAATTAAAATTAAGTTTCGGGTCATTTCGGGTCGACCCGCCGCCCCGTAAACCTGAAATTTTCGGGTTCGGGTCAGCATACCTGACCCGTCACGGGTTGGCGGGTCGGGGTTCGGGTCAACAGATTTTCTGGCGGGTCTGTTGACCCGAACCCGACCCGCCAACCTGATTTGGACCCGAATTGCCACCCCTAACTGCAAGCGTGAAGGATTGATTTCATGATAATTTAGAGTTGCGGGATGAGGGAAAAAAACAGGGTGCAAATCAATAACAAAAAAATATATAAAGTAAATAAATAAAAGGATAAGAGGAAAATGCTTGAATTGACGCTTAAAATGAATTTCGGTCTAGAAAAGCCACACTGCTTCGCAGGACGGGGTAGTTTAAAAGAATAACGCGAAAGGAACATGGCGGGTGCGATCATACCAGCACTAATGCACCGGATCCCATCAGAACTACGAAGTTAAGCGTGCTTGGGCGAGAGTAGTACTAGGATGGGTGACCCCCTGGGAAGTCCTCGTGTTGCACCCCTCTCTTTTTTGTTTCGAAATCCAAATTTCCTATTCGTTCTTTATCCTGTAGTAATTTAGCTCCGTCGGAACGATTGCTTAATATTTTGCTTCTTGTCGAAGCGTGAAGGAGGATCTGAAGGCGCGAGACAAATCAGGAACGGTACGGCTCGATCAAAGCCCGGATCGTCGCTCAAATTTGTCGGCGCAAATGTATCACCGCAACTAGGGGTGGCAATTTTCGACACGACACGAACCTAACACGAAATTAATGGGTTTGGGTTGAGGTTTCGGGAATTCGGGTCAGAATCGGGTTGGACCCGATGAACCCGAAAAGAAAACCGGTCGATTTCGGGTCAACCCGTGGTGACCTGATATGACCCGATATGACCCGTTTACGAATTAAAAATAATTTAATAAACATAAAAATAATTTTATCTAACTAAACTAAGTTATTCTTTTTTTCAAAGGCATTAATTACTTAATCCTAAACGAATTTATTTAATTTGTGTGAAGTTGAAATTATTATACTTGGACAAATAATATATTATATTATTTTTCACTTTTGTATTGTTTTAATTTATTTTATATTTTGCTTGGGATAAAACACTTTTACGGTGTTTAATTTATTTTAGATTTGATTTGGAATCATTTATTTAAATTTTTATTACTTGATTATGTAATTAGTTTTGTGAGAAATTGATTTTATTAGAAATTACAGTGATAAATTAATAAATTAAAATTAAGTTTCGGGTCATTTCGGGTCGACCCGCCGCCCCGTAAACCTGAAATTTTCGGGTTCGGGTCAGCATACCTGACCCGTCACGGGTTGGCGGGTCGGGGTTCGGGTCAACAGATTTTCTGGCGGGTCTGTTGACCCGAACCCGACCCGCCAACCTGATTTGGACCCGAATTGCCACCCCTAACTGCAAGCGTGAAGGATTGATTTCATGATAATTTAGAGTTGCGGGATGAGGGAAAAAAACAGGGTGCAAATCAATAACAAAAAAATATATAAAGTAAATAAATAAAAGAATAAGAGGAAAATGCTTGAATTGACGCTTAAAATGAATTTCGGTCTAGAAAAGCCACACTGCTTCGCAGGACGGGGTAGTTTAAAAGAATAACGCGAAAGGAACATGGCGGGTGCGATCATACCAGCGCTAATGCACCGGATCCCATCAGAACTCCGAAGTTAAGCGTGCTTGGGCGAGAGTAGTACTAGGATGGGTGACCCCCTGGGAAGTCCTCGTGTTGCACCCCTCTCTTTTTTGTTTCGAAATCCAAATTTCCTATTCGTTCTTTATCCTGTAGTAATTTAGCTCCGTCGGAACGATTGCTTAATATTTTGCTTCTTGTCGAAGCGTGAAGGAGGATCTGAAGGCGCGAGACAAATCAGGAACGGTACGGCTCGATCAAAGCCCGGATCGTCGCTCAAATTTGTCGGCGCAAATGCATCACCGCAACTAGGGGTGGCAATTTTCGACACGACACGAACCTAACACGAAATTAATGGGTTTGGGTTGAGGTTTCGGGAATTCGGGTCAGAATCGGGTTGGACCCGATGAACCCGAAAAGAAAACCGGTCGATTTCGGGTCAACCCGTGGTGACCTGATATGACCCGATATGACCCGTTTACGAATTAAAAATAATTTAATAAACATAAAAATAATTTTATCTAACTAAACTAAGTTATTCTTTTTTTCAAAGGCATTAATTACTTAATCCTAAACGAATTTATTTAATTTGTGTGAAGTTGAAATTATTATACTTGGACAAATAATATATTATATTATTTTTCACTTTTGTATTGTTTTAATTTATTTTATATTTTGCTTGGGATAAAACACTTTTACGGTGTTTAATTTATTTTAGATTTGATTTGGAATCATTTATTTAAATTTTTATTACTTGATTATGTAATTAGTTTTGTGAGAAATTGATTTTATTAGAAATTACAGTGATAAATTAATAAATTAAAATTAAGTTTCGGGTCATTTCGGGTCGACCCGCCGCCCCGTAAACCTGAAATTTTCGGGTTCGGGTCAGCATACCTGACCCGTCACGGGTTGGCGGGTCGGGGTTCGGGTCAACAGATTTTCTGGCGGGTCTGTTGACCCGAACCCGACCCGCCAACCTGATTTGGACCCGAATTGCCACCCCTAACTGCAAGCGTGAAGGATTGATTTCATGATAATTTAGAGTTGCGGGATGAGGGAAAAAAACAGGGTGCAAATCAATAACAAAAAAAAATATAAAGTAAATAAATAAAAGGATAAGAGGAAAATGCTTGAATTGACGCTTAAAATGAATTTCGGTCTAGAAAAGCCACACTGCTTCGCAGGACGGGGTAGTTTAAAAGAATAACGCGAAAGGAACATGGCGGGTGCGATCATACCAGCGCTAATGCACCGGATCCCATCAGAACTCCGAAGTTAAGCGTGCTTGGGCGAGAGTAGTACTAGGATGGGTGACCCCCTGGGAAGTCCTCGTGTTGCACCCCTCTCTTTTTTGTTTCGAAATCCAAATTTCCTATTCGTTCTTTATCCTGTAGTAATTTAGCTCCGTCGGAACGATTGCTTAATATTTTGCTTCTTGTCGAAGCGTGAAGGAGGATCTGAAGGCGCGAGACAAATCAGGAACGGTACGGCTCGATCAAAGCCCGGATCGTCGCTCAAATTTGTCGGCGCAAATGTATCACCGCAACTAGGGGTGGCAATTTTCGACACGACACGAACCTAACACGAAATTAATGGGTTTGGGTTGAGGTTTCGGGAATTCGGGTCAGAATCGGGTTGGACCCGATGAACCCGAAAAGAAAACCGGTCGATTTCGGGTCAACCCGTGGTGACCTGATATGACCCGATATGACCCGTTTACGAATTAAAAATAATTTAATAAACATAAAAATAATTTTATCTAACTAAACTAAGTTATTCTTTTTTTCAAAGGCATTAATTACCTAATCCTAAACGAATTTATTTAATTTGTGTGAAGTTGAAATTATTGTACTTGGACAAATAATATATTATATTATTTTTCACTTTTGTATTGTTTTAATTTATTTTATATTTTGCTTGGGATAAAACACTTTTACGGTGTTTAATTTATTTTAGATTTGATTTGGAATCATTTATTTAAATTTTTATTACTTGATTATGTAATTAGTTTTGTGAGAAATTGATTTTATTAGAAATTACAGTGATAAATTAATAAATTAAAATTAAGTTTCGGGTCATTTCGGGTCGACCCGCCGCCCCGTAAACCTGAAATTTTCGGGTTCGGGTCAGCATACCTGACCCGTCACGGGTTGGCGGGTCGGGGTTCGGGTCAACAGATTTTCTGGCGGGTCTGTTGACCCGAACCCGACCCGCCAACCTGATTTGGACCCGAATTGCCACCCCTAACTGCAAGCGTGAAGGATTGATTTCATGATAATTTAGAGTTGCGGGATGAGGGAAAAAAACAGGGTGCAAATCAATAACAAAAAAATATATAAAGTAAATAAATAAAAGGATAAGAGGAAAATGCTTGAATTGACGCTTAAAATGAATTTCGGTCTAGAAAAGCCACACTGCTTCGCAGGACGGGGTAGTTTAAAAGAATAACGCGAAAGGAACATGGCGGGTGCGATCATACCAGCGCTAATGCACCGGATCCCATCAGAACTCCGAAGTTAAGCGTGCTTGGGCGAGAGTAGTACTAGGATGGGTGACCCCCTGGGAAGTCCTCGTGTTGCACCCCTCTCTTTTTTGTTTCGAAATCTAAATTTCCTATTCGTTCTTTATCCTGTAGTAATTTAGCTCCGTCGGAACGATTGCTTAATATTTTGCTTCTTGTCGAAGCGTGAAGGAGGATCTGAAGGCGCGAGACAAATCAGGAACGGTACGGCTCGATCAAAGCCCGGATCGTCGCTCAAATTTGTCGGCGCAAATGCATCACCGCAACTAGGGGTGGCAATTTTCGACACGACACGAACCTAACACGAAATTAATGGGTTTGGGTTGAGGTTTCGGGAATTCGGGTCAGAATCGGGTTGGACCCGATGAACCCGAAAAGAAAACCGGTCGATTTCGGGTCAACCCGTGGTGACCTGATATGACCCGATATGACCCGTTTACGAATTAAAAATAATTTAATAAACATAAAAATAATTTTATCTAACTAAACTAAGTTATTCTTTTTTTCAAAGGCATTAATTACTTAATCCTAAACGAATTTATTTAATTTGTGTGAAGTTGAAATTATTATACTTGGACAAATAATATATTATATTATTTTTCACTTTTGTATTGTTTTAATTTATTTTATATTTTGCTTGGGATAAAACACTTTTACGGTGTTTAATTTATTTTAGATTTGATTTGGAATCATTTATTTAAATTTTTATTACTTGATTATGTAATTAGTTTTGTGAGAAATTGATTTTATTAGAAATTACAGTGATAAATTAATAAATTAAAATTAAGTTTCGGGTCATTTCGGGTCGACCCGCCGCCCCGTAAACCTGAAATTTTCGGGTCCGGGTCAGCATACCTGACCCGTCACGGGTTGGCGGGTCGGGGTTCGGGTCAACAGATTTTCTGGCGGGTCTGTTGACCCGAACCCGACCCGCCAACCTGATTTGGACCCGAATTGCCACCCCTAACTGCAAGCGTGAAGGATTGATTTCATGATAATTTAGAGTTGCGGGATGAGGGAAAAAAACAGGGTGCAAATCAATAACAAAAAAAAATATAAAGTAAATAAATAAAAGGATAAGAGGAAAATGCTTGAATTGACGCTTAAAATGAATTTCGGTCTAGAAAAGCCACACTGCTTCGCAGGACGGGGTAGTTTAAAAGAATAACGCGAAAGGAACATGGCGGGTGCGATCATACCAGCACTAATGCACCGGATCCCATCAGAACTCCGAAGTTAAGCGTGCTTGGGCGAGAGTAGTACTAGGATGGGTGACCCCCTGGGAAGTCCTCGTGTTGCACCCCTCTCTTTTTTGTTTCGAAATCCAAATTTCCTATTCGTTCTTTATCCTGTAGTAATTTAGCTCCGTCGGAACGATTGCTTAATATTTTGCTTCTTGTCGAAGCGTGAAGGAGGATCTGAAGGCGCGAGACAAATCAGGAACGGTACGGCTCGATCAAAGCCCGGATCGTCGCTCAAATTTGTCGGCGCAAATGTATCACCGCAACTAGGGGTGGCAATTTTCGACACGACACGAACCTAACACGAAATTAATGGGTTTGGGTTGAGGTTTCGGGAATTCGGGTCAGAATCGGGTTGGACCCGATGAACCCGAAAAGAAAACCGGTCGATTTCGGGTCAACCCGTGGTGACCTGATATGACCCGATATGACCCGTTTACGAATTAAAAATAATTTAATAAACATAAAAATAATTTTATCTAACTAAACTAAGTTATTCTTTTTTTCAAAGGCATTAATTACTTAATCCTAAACGAATTTATTTAATTTGTGTGAAGTTGAAATTATTATACTTGGACAAATAATATATTATATTATTTTTCACTTTTGTATTGTTTTAATTTATTTTATATTTTGCTTGGGATAAAACACTTTTACGGTGTTTAATTTATTTTAGATTTGATTTGGAATCATTTATTTAAATTTTAATTACTTGATTATGTAATTAGTTTTGTGAGAAATTGATTTTATTAGAAATTACAGTGATAAATTAATAAATTAAAATTAAGTTTCGGGTCATTTCGGGTCGACCCGCCGCCCCGTAAACCTGAAATTTTCGGGTTCGGGTCAGCATACCTGACCCGTCACGGGTTGGCGGGTCGGGGTTCGGGTCAACAGATTTTCTGGCGGGTCTGTTGACCCGAACCCGACCCGCCAACCTGATTTGGACCCGAATTGCCACCCCTAACTGCAAGCGTGAAGGATTGATTTCATGATAATTTAGAGTTGCGGGATGAGGGAAAAAAACAGGGTGCAAATCAATAACAAAAAAAAATATAAAGTAAATAAATAAAAGGATAAGAGGAAAATGCTTGAATTGACGCTTAAAATGAATTTCGGTCTAGAAAAGCCACACTGCTTCGCAGGACGGGGTAGTTTAAAAGAATAACGCGAAAGGAACATGGCGGGTGCGATCATACCAGCGCTAATGCACCGGATCCCATCAGAACTCCGAAGTTAAGCGTGCTTGGGCGAGAGTAGTACTAGGATGGGTGACCCCCTGGGAAGTCCTCGTGTTGCACCCCTCTCTTTTTTGTTTCGAAATCCAAATTTCCTATTCGTTCTTTATCCTGTAGTAATTTAGCTCCGTCGGAACGATTGCTTAATATTTTGCTTCTTGTCGAAGCGTGAAGGAGGATCTGAAGGCGCGAGACAAATCAGGAACGGTACGGCTCGATCAAAGCCCGGATCGTCGCTCAAATTTGTCGGCGCAAATGTATCACCGCAACTAGGGGTGGCAATTTTCGACACGACACGAACCTAACACGAAATTAATGGGTTTGGGTTGAGGTTTCGGGAATTCGGGTCAGAATCGGGTTGGACCCGATGAACCCGAAAAAAAAACCGGTCGATTTCGGGTCAACCCGTGGTGACCTGATATGACCCGATATGACCCGTTTACGAATTAAAAATAATTTAATAAACATAAAAATAATTTTATCTAACTAAACTAAGTTATTCTTTTTTTCAAAGGCATTAATTACTTAATCCTAAACGAATTTATTTAATTTGTGTGAAGTTGAAATTATTATACTTGGACAAATAATATATTATATTATTTTTCACTTTTGTATTGTTTTAATTTATTTTATATTTTGCTTGGGATAAAACACTTTTACGGTGTTTAATTTATTTTAGATTTGATTTGGAATCATTTATTTAAATTTTTATTACTTGATTATGTAATTAGTTTTGTGAGAAATTGATTTTATTAGAAATTACAGTGATAAATTAATAAATTAAAATTAAGTTTCGGGTCATTTCGGGTCGACCCGCCGCCCCGTAAACCTGAAATTTTCGGGTTCGGGTCAGCATACCTGAC
The DNA here is from genome assembly GCF_036785885.1 of Coffea arabica. NCBI lineage: Eukaryota > Viridiplantae > Streptophyta > Magnoliopsida > Gentianales > Rubiaceae > Coffea > Coffea arabica. The sequence continues at coordinate 40,047,369 of NC_092331.1, read as the reverse complement.
CCGTCACGGGTTGGCGGGTCGGGGTTCGGGTCAACAGATTTTCTGGCGGGTCTGTTGACCCGAACCCGACCCGCCAACCTGATTTGGACCCGAATTGCCACCCCTAACTGCAAGCGTGAAAGATTGATTTCATGATAATTTAGAGTTGCGGGATGAGGGAAAAAAACAGGGTGCAAATCAATAACAAAAAAAAATATAAAGTAAATAAATAAAAGGATAAGAGGAAAATGCTTGAATTGACGCTTAAAATGAATTTCGGTCTAGAAAAGCCACACTGCTTCGCAAGACGGGGTAGTTTAAAAGAATAACGCGAAAGGAACATGGCGGGTGCGATCATACCAGCGCTAATGCACCGGATCCCATCAGAACTCCGAAGTTAAGCGTGCTTGGGCGAGAGTAGTACTAGGATGGGTGACCCCCTGGGAAGTCCTCGTGTTGCACCCCTCTCTTTTTTGTTTCGAAATCCAAATTTCCTATTCGTTCTTTATCCTGTAGTAATTTAGCTCCGTCGGAACGATTGCTTAATATTTTGCTTCTTGTCGAAGCGTGAAGGAGGATCTGAAGGCGCGAGACAAATCAGGAACGGTACGGCTCGATCAAAGCCCGGATCGTCGCTCAAATTTGTCGGCGCAAATGTATCACCGCAACTAGGGGTGGCAATTTTCGACACGACACGAACCTAACACGAAATTAATGGGTTTGGGTTGAGGTTTCGGGAATTCGGGTCAGAATCGGGTTGGACCCGATGAACCCGAAAAGAAAACCGGTCGATTTCGGGTCAACCCGTGGTGACCTGATATGACCCGATATGACCCGTTTACGAATTAAAAATAATTTAATAAACATAAAAATAATTTTATCTAACTAAACTAAGTTATTCTTTTTTTCAAAGGCATTAATTACTTAATCCTAAACGAATTTATTTAATTTGTGTGAAGTTGAAATTATTATACTTGGACAAATAATATATTATATTATTTTTCACTTTTGTATTGTTTTAATTTATTTTATATTTTGCTTGGGATAAAACACTTTTACGGTGTTTAATTTATTTTAGATTTGATTTGGAATCATTTATTTAAATTTTTATTACTTGATTATGTAATTAGTTTTGTGAGAAATTGATTTTATTAGAAATTACAGTGATAAATTAATAAATTAAAATTAAGTTTCGGGTCATTTCGGGTCGACCCGCCGCCCCGTAAACCTGAAATTTTCGGGTTCGGGTCAGCATACCTGACCCGTCACGGGTTGGCGGGTCGGGGTTCGGGTCAACAGATTTTCTGGCGGGTCTGTTGACCCGAACCCGACCCGCCAACCTGATTTGGACCCGAATTGCCACCCCTAACTGCAAGCGTGAAGGATTGATTTCATGATAATTTAGAGTTGCGGGATGAGGGAAAAAAACAGGGTGCAAATCAATAACAAAAAAAAATATAAAGTAAATAAATAAAAGGATAAGAGGAAAATGCTTGAATTGACGCTTAAAATGAATTTCGGTCTAGAAAAGCCACACTGCTTCGCAGGACGGGGTAGTTTAAAAGAATAACGCGAAAGGAACATGGCGGGTGCGATCATACCAGCGCTAATGCACCGGATCCCATCAGAACTCCGAAGTTAAGCGTGCTTGGGCGAGAGTAGTACTAGGATGGGTGACCCCCTGGGAAGTCCTCGTGTTGCACCCCTCTCTTTTTTGTTTCGAAATCCAAATTTCCTATTCGTTCTTTATCCTGTAGTAATTTAGCTCCGTCGGAACGATTGCTTAATATTTTGCTTCTTGTCGAAGCGTGAAGGAGGATCTGAAGGCGCGAGACAAATCAGGAACGGTACGGCTCGATCAAAGCCCGGATCGTCGCTCAAATTTGTCGGCGCAAATGTATCACCGCAACTAGGGGTGGCAATTTTCGACACGACACGAACCTAACACGAAATTAATGGGTTTGGGTTGAGGTTTCGGGAATTCGGGTCAGAATCGGGTTGGACCCGATGAACCCGAAAAGAAAACCGGTCGATTTCGGGTCAACCCGTGGTGACCTGATATGACCCGATATGACCCGTTTACGAATTAAAAATAATTTAATAAACATAAAAATAATTTTATCTAACTAAACTAAGTTATTCTTTTTTTCAAAGGCATTAATTACTTAATCCTAAACGAATTTATTTAATTTGTGTGAAGTTGAAATTATTATACTTGGACAAATAATATATTATATTATTTTTCACTTTTGTATTGTTTTAATTTATTTTATATTTTGCTTGGGATAAAACACTTTTACGGTGTTTAATTTATTTTAGATTTGATTTGGAATCATTTATTTAAATTTTAATTACTTGATTATGTAATTAGTTTTGTGAGAAATTGATTTTATTAGAAATTACAGTGATAAATTAATAAATTAAAATTAAGTTTCGGGTCATTTCGGGTCGACCCGCCGCCCCGTAAACCTGAAATTTTCGGGTTCGGGTCAGCATACCTGACCCGTCACGGGTTGGCGGGTCGGGGTTCGGGTCAACAGATTTTCTGGCGGGTCTGTTGACCCGAACCCGACCCGCCAACCTGATTTGGACCCGAATTGCCACCCCTAACTGCAAGCGTGAAGGATTGATTTCATGATAATTTAGAGTTGCGGGATGAGGGAAAAAAACAGGGTGCAAATCAATAACAAAAAAAAATATAAAGTAAATAAATAAAAGGATAAGAGGAAAATGCTTGAATTGACGCTTAAAATGAATTTCGGTCTAGAAAAGCCACACTGCTTCGCAGGACGGGGTAGTTTAAAAGAATAACGCGAAAGGAACATGGCGGGTGCGATCATACCAGCGCTAATGCACCGGATCCCATCAGAACTCCGAAGTTAAGCGTGCTTGGGCGAGAGTAGTACTAGGATGGGTGACCCCCTGGGAAGTCCTCGTGTTGCACCCCTCTCTTTTTTGTTTCGAAATCCAAATTTCCTATTCGTTCTTTATCCTGTAGTAATTTAGCTCCGTCGGAACGATTGCTTAATATTTTGCTTCTTGTCGAAGCGTGAAGGAGGATCTGAAGGCGCGAGACAAATCAGGAACGGTACGGCTCGATCAAAGCCCGGATCGTCGCTCAAATTTGTCGGCGCAAATGTATCACCGCAACTAGGGGTGGCAATTTTCGACACGACACGAACCTAACACGAAATTAATGGGTTTGGGTTGAGGTTTCGGGAATTCGGGTCAGAATCGGGTTGGACCCGATGAACCCGAAAAAAAAACCGGTCGATTTCGGGTCAACCCGTGGTGACCTGATATGACCCGATATGACCCGTTTACGAATTAAAAATAATTTAATAAACATAAAAATAATTTTATCTAACTAAACTAAGTTATTCTTTTTTTCAAAGGCATTAATTACTTAATCCTAAACGAATTTATTTAATTTGTGTGAAGTTGAAATTATTATACTTGGACAAATAATATATTATATTATTTTTCACTTTTGTATTGTTTTAATTTATTTTATATTTTGCTTGGGATAAAACACTTTTACGGTGTTTAATTTATTTTAGATTTGATTTGGAATCATTTATTTAAATTTTTATTACTTGATTATGTAATTAGTTTTGTGAGAAATTGATTTTATTAGAAATTACAGTGATAAATTAATAAATTAAAATTAAGTTTCGGGTCATTTCGGGTCGACCCGCCGCCCCGTAAACCTGAAATTTTCGGGTTCGGGTCAGCATACCTGACCCGTCACGGGTTGGCGGGTCGGGGTTCGGGTCAACAGATTTTCTGGCGGGTCTGTTGACCCGAACCCGACCCGCCAACCTGATTTGGACCCGAATTGCCACCCCTAACTGCAAGCGTGAAAGATTGATTTCATGATAATTTAGAGTTGCGGGATGAGGGAAAAAAACAGGGTGCAAATCAATAACAAAAAAAAATATAAAGTAAATAAATAAAAGGATAAGAGGAAAATGCTTGAATTGACGCTTAAAATGAATTTCGGTCTAGAAAAGCCACACTGCTTCGCAAGACGGGGTAGTTTAAAAGAATAACGCGAAAGGAACATGGCGGGTGCGATCATACCAGCGCTAATGCACCGGATCCCATCAGAACTCCGAAGTTAAGCGTGCTTGGGCGAGAGTAGTACTAGGATGGGTGACCCCCTGGGAAGTCCTCGTGTTGCACCCCTCTCTTTTTTGTTTCGAAATCCAAATTTCCTATTCGTTCTTTATCCTGTAGTAATTTAGCTCCGTCGGAACGATTGCTTAATATTTTGCTTCTTGTCGAAGCGTGAAGGAGGATCTGAAGGCGCGAGACAAATCAGGAACGGTACGGCTCGATCAAAGCCCGGATCGTCGCTCAAATTTGTCGGCGCAAATGTATCACCGCAACTAGGGGTGGCAATTTTCGACACGACACGAACCTAACACGAAATTAATGGGTTTGGGTTGAGGTTTCGGGAATTCGGGTCAGAATCGGGTTGGACCCGATGAACCCGAAAAGAAAACCGGTCGATTTCGGGTCAACCCGTGGTGACCTGATATGACCCGATATGACCCGTTTACGAATTAAAAATAATTTAATAAACATAAAAATAATTTTATCTAACTAAACTAAGTTATTCTTTTTTTCAAAGGCATTAATTACTTAATCCTAAACGAATTTATTTAATTTGTGTGAAGTTGAAATTATTATACTTGGACAAATAATATATTATATTATTTTTCACTTTTGTATTGTTTTAATTTATTTTATATTTTGCTTGGGATAAAACACTTTTACGGTGTTTAATTTATTTTAGATTTGATTTGGAATCATTTATTTAAATTTTTATTACTTGATTATGTAATTAGTTTTGTGAGAAATTGATTTTATTAGAAATTACAGTGATAAATTAATAAATTAAAATTAAGTTTCGGGTCATTTCGGGTCGACCCGCCGCCCCGTAAACCTGAAATTTTCGGGTTCGGGTCAGCATACCTGACCCGTCACGGGTTGGCGGGTCGGGGTTCGGGTCAACAGATTTTCTGGCGGGTCTGTTGACCCGAACCCGACCCGCCAACCTGATTTGGACCCGAATTGCCACCCCTAACTGCAAGCGTGAAGGATTGATTTCATGATAATTTAGAGTTGCGGGATGAGGGAAAAAAACAGGGTGCAAATCAATAACAAAAAAAAATATAAAGTAAATAAATAAAAGGATAAGAGGAAAATGCTTGAATTGACGCTTAAAATGAATTTCGGTCTAGAAAAGCCACACTGCTTCGCAGGACGGGGTAGTTTAAAAGAATAACGCGAAAGGAACATGGCGGGTGCGATCATACCAGCGCTAATGCACCGGATCCCATCAGAACTCCGAAGTTAAGCGTGCTTGGGCGAGAGTAGTACTAGGATGGGTGACCCCCTGGGAAGTCCTCGTGTTGCACCCCTCTCTTTTTTGTTTCGAAATCCAAATTTCCTATTCGTTCTTTATCCTGTAGTAATTTAGCTCCGTCGGAACGATTGCTTAATATTTTGCTTCTTGTCGAAGCGTGAAGGAGGATCTGAAGGCGCGAGACAAATCAGGAACGGTACGGCTCGATCAAAGCCCGGATCGTCGCTCAAATTTGTCGGCGCAAATGTATCACCGCAACTAGGGGTGGCAATTTTCGACACGACACGAACCTAACACGAAATTAATGGGTTTGGGTTGAGGTTTCGGGAATTCGGGTCAGAATCGGGTTGGACCCGATGAACCCGAAAAGAAAACCGGTCGATTTCGGGTCAACCCGTGGTGACCTGATATGACCCGATATGACCCGTTTACGAATTAAAAATAATTTAATAAACATAAAAATAATTTTATCTAACTAAACTAAGTTATTCTTTTTTTCAAAGGCATTAATTACTTAATCCTAAACGAATTTATTTAATTTGTGTGAAGTTGAAATTATTATACTTGGACAAATAATATATTATATTATTTTTCACTTTTGTATTGTTTTAATTTATTTTATATTTTGCTTGGGATAAAACACTTTTACGGTGTTTAATTTATTTTAGATTTGATTTGGAATCATTTATTTAAATTTTTATTACTTGATTATGTAATTAGTTTTGTGAGAAATTGATTTTATTAGAAATTACAGTGATAAATTAATAAATTAAAATTAAGTTTCGGGTCATTTCGGGTCGACCCGCCGCCCCGTAAACCTGAAATTTTCGGGTTCGGGTCAGCATACCTGACCCGTCACGGGTTGGCGGGTCGGGGTTCGGGTCAACAGATTTTCTGGCGGGTCTGTTGACCCGAACCCGACCCGCCAACCTGATTTGGACCCGAATTGCCACCCCTAACTGCAAGCGTGAAGGATTGATTTCATGATAATTTAGAGTTGCGGGATGAGGGAAAAAAACAGGGTGCAAATCAATAACAAAAAAAAATATAAAGTAAATAAATAAAAGGATAAGAGGAAAATGCTTGAATTGACGCTTAAAATGAATTTCGGTCTAGAAAAGCCACACTGCTTCGCAGGACGGGGTAGTTTAAAAGAATAACGCGAAAGGAACATGGCGGGTGCGATCATACCAGCGCTAATGCACCGGATCCCATCAGAACTCCGAAGTTAAGCGTGCTTGGGCGAGAGTAGTACTAGGATGGGTGACCCCCTGGGAAGTCCTCGTGTTGCACCCCTCTCTTTTTTGTTTCGAAATCCAAATTTCCTATTCGTTCTTTATCCTGTAGTAATTTAGCTCCGTCGGAACGATTGCTTAATATTTTGCTTCTTGTCGAAGCGTGAAGGAGGATCTGAAGGCGCGAGACAAATCAGGAACGGTACGGCTCGATCAAAGCCCGGATCGTCGCTCAAATTTGTCGGCGCAAATGTATCACCGCAACTAGGGGTGGCAATTTTCGACACGACACGAACCTAACACGAAATTAATGGGTTTGGGTTGAGGTTTCGGGAATTCGGGTCAGAATCGGGTTGGACCCGATGAACCCGAAAAGAAAACCGGTCGATTTCGGGTCAACCCGTGGTGACCTGATATGACCCGATATGACCCGTTTACGAATTAAAAATAATTTAATAAACATAAAAATAATTTTATCTAACTAAACTAAGTTATTCTTTTTTTCAAAGGCATTAATTACTTAATCCTAAACGAATTTATTTAATTTGTGTGAAGTTGAAATTATTATACTTGGACAAATAATATATTATATTATTTTTCACTTTTGTATTGTTTTAATTTATTTTATATTTTGCTTGGGATAAAACACTTTTACGGTGTTTAATTTATTTTAGATTTGATTTGGAATCATTTATTTAAATTTTTATTACTTGATTATGTAATTAGTTTTGTGAGAAATTGATTTTATTAGAAATTACAGTGATAAATTAATAAATTAAAATTAAGTTTCGGGTCATTTCGGGTCGACCCGCCGCCCCGTAAACCTGAAATTTTCGGGTTCGGGTCAGCATACCTGACCCGTCACGGGTTGGCGGGTCGGGGTTCGGGTCAACAGATTTTCTGGCGGGTCTGTTGACCCGAACCCGACCCGCCAACCTGATTTGGACCCGAATTGCCACCCCTAACTGCAAGCGTGAAGGATTGATTTCATGATAATTTAGAGTTGCGGGATGAGGGAAAAAAACAGGGTGCAAATCAATAACAAAAAAATATATAAAGTAAATAAATAAAAGGATAAGAGGAAAATGCTTGAATTGACGCTTAAAATGAATTTCGGTCTAGAAAAGCCACACTGCTTCGCAGGACGGGGTAGTTTAAAAGAATAACGCGAAAGGAACATGGCGGGTGCGATCATACCAGCGCTAATGCACCGGATCCCATCAGAACTCCGAAGTTAAGCGTGCTTGGGCGAGAGTAGTACTAGGATGGGTGACCCCCTGGGAAGTCCTCGTGTTGCACCCCTCTCTTTTTTGTTTCGAAATCCAAATTTCCTATTCGTTCTTTATCCTGTAGTAATTTAGCTCCGTCGGAACGATTGCTTAATATTTTGCTTCTTGTCGAAGCGTGAAGGAGGATCTGAAGGCGCGAGACAAATCAGGAACGGTACGGCTCGATCAAAGCCCGGATCGTCGCTCAAATTTGTCGGCGCAAATGTATCACCGCAACTAGGGGTGGCAATTTTCGACACGACACGAACCTAACACGAAATTAATGGGTTTGGGTTGAGGTTTCGGGAATTCGGGTCAGAATCGGGTTGGACCCGATGAACCCGAAAAGAAAACCGGTCGATTTCGGATCAACCCGTGGTGACCTGATATGACCCGATATGACCCGTTTACGAATTAAAAATAATTTAATAAACATAAAAATAATTTTATCTAACTAAACTAAGTTATTCTTTTTTTCAAAGGCATTAATTACTTAATCCTAAACGAATTTATTTAATTTGTGTGAAGTTGAAATTATTATACTTGGACAAATAATATATTATATTATTTTTCACTTTTGTATTGTTTTAATTTATTTTATATTTTGCTTGGGATAAAACACTTTTACGGTGTTTAATTTATTTTAGATTTGATTTGGAATCATTTATTTAAATTTTTATTACTTGATTATGTAATTAGTTTTGTGAGAAATTGATTTTATTAGAAATTACAGTGATAAATTAATAAATTAAAATTAAGTTTCGGGTCATTTCGGGTCGACCCGCCGCCCCGTAAACCTGAAATTTTCGGGTTCGGGTCAGCATACCTGACCCGTCACGGGTTGGCGGGTCGGGGTTCGGGTCAACAGATTTTCTGGCGGGTCTGTTGACCCGAACCCGACCCGCCAACCTGATTTGGACCCGAATTGCCACCCCTAACTGCAAGCGTGAAGGATTGATTTCATGATAATTTAGAGTTGCGGGATGAGGGAAAAAAACAGGGTGCAAATCAATAACAAAAAAAAATATAAAGTAAATAAATAAAAGGATAAGAGGAAAATGCTTGAATTGACGCTTAAAATGAATTTCGGTCTAGAAAAGCCACACTGCTTCGCAGGACGGGGTAGTTTAAAAGAATAACGCGAAAGGAACATGGCGGGTGCGATCATACCAGCACTAATGCACCGGATCCCATCAGAACTCCGAAGTTAAGCGTGCTTGGGCGAGAGTAGTACTAGGATGGGTGACCCCCTGGGAAGTCCTCGTGTTGCACCCCTCTCTTTTTTGTTTCGAAATCCAAATTTCCTATTCGTTCTTTATCCTGTAGTAATTTAGCTCCGTCGGAACGATTGCTTAATATTTTGCTTCTTGTCGAAGCGTGAAGGAGGATCTGAAGGCGCGAGACAAATCAGGAACGGTACGGCTCGATCAAAGCCCGGATCGTCGCTCAAATTTGTCGGCGCAAATGTATCACCGCAACTAGGGGTGGCAATTTTCGACACGACACGAACCTAACACGAAATTAATGGGTTTGGGTTGAGGTTTCGGGAATTCGGGTCAGAATCGGGTTGGACCCGATGAACCCGAAAAGAAAACCGGTCGATTTCGGGTCAACCCGTGGTGACCTGATATGACCCGATATGACCCGTTTACGAATTAAAAATAATTTAATAAACATAAAAATAATTTTATCTAACTAAACTAAGTTATTCTTTTTTTCAAAGGCATTAATTACTTAATCCTAAACGAATTTATTTAATTTGTGTGAAGTTGAAATTATTATACTTGGACAAATAATATATTATATTATTTTTCACTTTTGTATTGTTTTAATTTATTTTATATTTTGCTTGGGATAAAACACTTTTACGGTGTTTAATTTATTTTAGATTTGATTTGGAATCATTTATTTAAATTTTTATTACTTGATTATGTAATTAGTTTTGTGAGAAATTGATTTTATTAGAAATTACAGTGATAAATTAATAAATTAAAATTAAGTTTCGGGTCATTTCGGGTCGACCCGCCGCCCCGTAAACCTGAAATTTTCGGGTTCGGGTCAGCATACCTGACCCGTCACGGGTTGGCGGGTCGGGGTTCGGGTCAACAGATTTTCTGGCGGGTCTGTTGACCCGAACCCGACCCGCCAACCTGATTTGGACCCGAATTGCCACCCCTAACTGCAAGCGTGAAGGATTGATTTCATGATAATTTAGAGTTGCGGGATGAGGGAAAAAAACAGGGTGCAAATCAATAACAAAAAAAAATATAAAGTAAATAAATAAAAGGATAAGAGGAAAATGCTTGAATTGACGCTTAAAATGAATTTCGGTCTAGAAAAGCCACACTGCTTCGCAGGACGGGGTAGTTTAAAAGAATAACGCGAAAGGAACATGGCGGGTGCGATCATACCAGCACTAATGCACCGGATCCCATCAGAACTCCGAAGTTAAGCGTGCTTGGGCGAGAGTAGTACTAGGATGGGTGACCCCCTGGGAAGTCCTCGTGTTGCACCCCTCTCTTTTTTGTTTCGAAATCCAAATTTCCTATTCGTTCTTTATCCTGTAGTAATTTAGCTCCGTCGGAACGATTGCTTAATATTTTGCTTCTTGTCGAAGCGTGAAGGAGGATCTGAAGGCGCGAGACAAATCAGGAACGGTACGGCTCGATCAAAGCCCGGATCGTCGCTCAAATTTGTCGGCGCAAATGTATCACCGCAACTAGGGGTGGCAATTTTCGACACGACACGAACCTAACACGAAATTAATGGGTTTGGGTTGAGGTTTCGGGAATTCGGGTCAGAATCGGGTTGGACCCGATGAACCCGAAAAGAAAACCGGTCGATTTCGGGTCAACCCGTGGTGACCTGATATGACCCGATATGACCCGTTTACGAATTAAAAATAATTTAATAAACATAAAAATAATTTTATCTAACTAAACTAAGTTATTCTTTTTTTCAAAGGCATTAATTACTTAATCCTAAACGAATTTATTTAATTTGTGTGAAGTTGAAATTATTATACTTGGACAAATAATATATTATATTATTTTTCACTTTTGTATTGTTTTAATTTATTTTATATTTTGCTTGGGATAAAACACTTTTACGGTGTTTAATTTATTTTAGATTTGATTTGGAATCATTTATTTAAATTTTTATTACTTGATTATGTAATTAGTTTTGTGAGAAATTGATTTTATTAGAAATTACAGTGATAAATTAATAAATTAAAATTAAGTTTCGGGTCATTTCGGGTCGACCCGCCGCCCCGTAAACCTGAAATTTTCGGGTTCGGGTCAGCATACCTGACCCGTCACGGGTTGGCGGGTCGGGGTTCGGGTCAACAGATTTTCTGGCGGGTCTGTTGACCCGAACCCGACCCGCCAACCTGATTTGGACCCGAATTGCCACCCCTAACTGCAAGCGTGAAGGATTGATTTCATGATAATTTAGAGTTGCGGGATGAGGGAAAAAAACAGGGTGCAAATCAATAACAAAAAAAAATATAAAGTAAATAAATAAAAGGATAAGAGGAAAATGCTTGAATTGACGCTTAAAATGAATTTCGGTCTAGAAAAGCCACACTGCTTCGCAGGACGGGGTAGTTTAAAAGAATAACGCGAAAGGAACATGGCGGGTGCGATCATACCAGCACTAATGCACCGGATCCCATCAGAACTCCGAAGTTAAGCGTGCTTGGGCGAGAGTAGTACTAGGATGGGTGACCCCCTGGGAAGTCCTCGTGTTGCACCCCTCTCTTTTTTGTTTCGAAATCCAAATTTCCTATTCGTTCTTTATCCTGTAGTAATTTAGCTCCGTCGGAACGATTGCTTAATATTTTGCTTCTTGTCGAAGCGTGAAGGAGGATCTGAAGGCGCGAGACAAATCAGGAACGGTACGGCTCGATCAAAGCCCGGATCGTCGCTCAAATTTGTCGGCGCAAATGTATCACCGCAACTAGGGGTGGCAATTTTCGACACGACACGAACCTAACACGAAATTAATGGGTTTGGGTTGAGGTTTCGGGAATTCGGGTCAGAATCGGGTTGGACCCGATGAACCCGAAAAGAAAACCGGTCGATTTCGGGTCAACCCGTGGTGACCTGATATGACCCGATATGACCCGTTTACGAATTAAAAATAATTTAATAAACATAAAAATAATTTTATCTAACTAAACTAAGTTATTCTTTTTTTCAAAGGCATTAATTACTTAATCCTAAACGAATTTATTTAATTTGTGTGAAGTTGAAATTATTATACTTGGACAAATAATATATTATATTATTTTTCACTTTTGTATTGTTTTAATTTATTTTATATTTTGCTTGGGATAAAACACTTTTACGGTGTTTAATTTATTTTAGATTTGATTTGGAATCATTTATTTAAATTTTTATTACTTGATTATGTAATTAGTTTTGTGAGAAATTGATTTTATTAGAAATTACAGTGATAAATTAATAAATTAAAATTAAGTTTCGGGTCATTTCGGGTCGACCCGCCGCCCCGTAAACCTGAAATTTTCGGGTTCGGGTCAGCATACCTGACCCGTCACGGGTTGGCGGGTCGGGGTTCGGGTCAACAGATTTTCTGGCGGGTCTGTTGACCCGAACCCGACCCGCCAACCTGATTTGGACCCGAATTGCCACCCCTAACTGCAAGCGTGAAGGATTGATTTCATGATAATTTAGAGTTGCGGGATGAGGGAAAAAAACAGGGTGCAAATCAATAACAAAAAAAAATATAAAGTAAATAAATAAAAGGATAAGAGGAAAATGCTTGAATTGACGCTTAAAATGAATTTCGGTCTAGAAAAGCCACACTGCTTCGCAGGACGGGGTAGTTTAAAAGAATAACGCGAAAGGAACATGGCGGGTGCGATCATACCAGCACTAATGCACCGGATCCCATCAGAACTCCGAAGTTAAGCGTGCTTGGGCGAGAGTAGTACTAGGATGGGTGACCCCCTGGGAAGTCCTCGTGTTGCACCCCTCTCTTTTTTGTTTCGAAATCCAAATTTCCTATTCGTTCTTTATCCTGTAGTAATTTAGCTCCGTCGGAACGATTGCTTAATATTTAGCTTCTTGTCGAAGCGTGAAGGAGGATCTGAAGGCGCGAGACAAATCAGGAACGGTACGGCTCGATCAAAGCCCGGATCGTCGCTCAAATTTGTCGGCGCAAATGTATCACCGCAACTAGGGGTGGCAATTTTCGACACGACACGAACCTAACACGAAATTAATGGGTTTGGGTTGAGGTTTCGGGAATTCGGGTCAGAATCGGGTTGGACCCGATGAACCCGAAAAGAAAACCGGTCGATTTCGGGTCAACCCGTGGTGACCTGATATGACCCGATATGACCCGTTTACGAATTAAAAATAATTTAATAAACATAAAAATAATTTTATCTAACTAAACTAAGTTATTCTTTTTTTCAAAGGCATTAATTACTTAATCCTAAACGAATTTATTTAATTTGTGTGAAGTTGAAATTATTATACTTGGACAAATAATATATTATATTATTTTTCACTTTTGTATTGTTTTAATTTATTTTATATTTTGCTTGGGATAAAACACTTTTACGGTGTTTAATTTATTTTAGATTTGATTTGGAATCATTTATTTAAATTTTTATTACTTGATTATGTAATTAGTTTTGTGAGAAATTGATTTTATTAGAAATTACAGTGATAAATTAATAAATTAAAATTAAGTTTCGGGTCATTTCGGGTCGACCCGCCGCCCCGTAAACCTGAAATTTTCGGGTTCGGGTCAGCATACCTGACCCGTCACGGGTTGGCGGGTCGGGGTTCGGGTCAACAGATTTTCTGGCGGGTCTGTTGACCCGAACCCGACCCGCCAACCTGATTTGGACCCGAATTGCCACCCCTAACTGCAAGCGTGAAGGATTGATTTCATGATAATTTAGAGTTGCGGGATGAGGGAAAAAAACAGGGTGCAAATCAATAACAAAAAAAAATATAAAGTAAATAAATAAAAGGATAAGAGGAAAATGCTTGAATTGACGCTTAAAATGAATTTCGGTCTAGAAAAGCCACACTGCTTCGCAGGACGGGGTAGTTTAAAAGAATAACGCGAAAGGAACATGGCGGGTGCGATCATACCAGCACTAATGCACCGGATCCCATCAGAACTCCGAAGTTAAGCGTGCTTGGGCGAGAGTAGTACTAGGATGGGTGACCCCCTGGGAAGTCCTCGTGTTGCACCCCTCTCTTTTTTGTTTCGAAATCCAAATTTCCTATTCGTTCTTTATCCTGTAGTAATTTAGCTCCGTCGGAACGATTGCTTAATATTTTGCTTCTTGTCGAAGCGTGAAGGAGGATCTGAAGGCGCGAGACAAATCAGGAACGGTACGGCTCGATCAAAGCCCGGATCGTCGCTCAAATTTGTCGGCGCAAATGTATCACCGCAACTAGGGGTGGCAATTTTCGACACGACACGAACCTAACACGAAATTAATGGGTTTGGGTTGAGGTTTCGGGAATTCGGGTCAGAATCGGGTTGGACCCGATGAACCCGAAAAGAAAACCGGTCGATTTCGGGTCAACCCGTGGTGACCTGATATGACCCGATATGACCCGTTTACGAATTAAAAATAATTTAATAAACATAAAAATAATTTTATCTAACTAAACTAAGTTATTCTTTTTTTCAAAGGCATTAATTACTTAATCCTAAACGAATTTATTTAATTTGTGTGAAGTTGAAATTATTATACTTGGACAAATAATATATTATATTATTTTTCACTTTTGTATTGTTTTAATTTATTTTATATTTTGCTTGGGATAAAACACTTTTACGGTGTTTAATTTATTTTAGATTTGATTTGGAATCATTTATTTAAATTTTTATTACTTGATTATGTAATTAGTTTTGTGAGAAATTGATTTTATTAGAAATTACAGTGATAAATTAATAAATTAAAATTAAGTTTCGGGTCATTTCGGGTCGACCCGCCGCCCCGTAAACCTGAAATTTTCGGGTTCGGGTCAGCATACCTGACCCGTCACGGGTTGGCGGGTCGGGGTTCGGGTCAACAGATTTTCTGGCGGGTCTGTTGACCCGAACCCGACCCGCCAACCTGATTTGGACCCGAATTGCCACCCCTAACTGCAAGCGTGAAGGATTGATTTCATGATAATTTAGAGTTGCGGGATGAGGGAAAAAAACAGGGTGCAAATCAATAACAAAAAAAATATAAAGTAAATAAATAAAAGGATAAGAGGAAAATGCTTGAATTGACGCTTAAAATGAATTTCGGTCTAGAAAAGCCACACTGCTTCGCAGGACGGGGTAGTTTAAAAGAATAACGCGAAAGGAACATGGCGGGTGCGATCATACCAGCACTAATGCACCGGATCCCATCAGAACTCCGAAGTTAAGCGTGCTTGGGCGAGAGTAGTACTAGGATGGGTGACCCCCTGGGAAGTCCTCGTGTTGCACCCCTCTCTTTTTTGTTTCGAAATCCAAATTTCCTATTCGTTCTTTATCCTGTAGTAATTTAGCTCCGTCGGAACGATTGCTTAATATTTTGCTTCTTGTCGAAGCGTGAAGGAGGATCTGAAGGCGCGAGACAAATCAGGAACGGTACGGCTCGATCAAAGCCCGGATCGTCGCTCAAATTTGTCGGCGCAAATGTATCACCGCAACTAGGGGTGGCAATTTTCGACACGACACGAACCTAACACGAAATTAATGGGTTTGGGTTGAGGTTTCGGGAATTCGGGTCAGAATCGGGTTGGACCCGATGAACCCGAAAAGAAAACCGGTCGATTTCGGGTCAACCCGTGGTGACCTGATATGACCCGATATGACCCGTTTACGAATTAAAAATAATTTAATAAACATAAAAATAATTTTATCTAACTAAACTAAGTTATTCTTTTTTTCAAAGGCATTAATTACTTAATCCTAAACGAATTTATTTAATTTGTGTGAAGTTGAAATTATTATACTTGGACAAATAATATATTATATTATTTTTCACTTTTGTATTGTTTTAATTTATTTTATATTTTGCTTGGGATAAAACACTTTTACGGTGTTTAATTTATTTTAGATTTGATTTGGAATCATTTATTTAAATTTTTATTACTTGATTATGTAATTAGTTTTGTGAGAAATTGATTTTATTAGAAATTATAAGTGATAAATTAATAAATTAAAATTAAGTTTCGGGTCATTTCGGGTCGACCCGCCGCCCCGTAAACCTGAAATTTTCGGGTTCGGGTCAGCATACCTGACCCGTCACGGGTTGGCGGGTCGGGGTTCGGGTCAACAGATTTTCTGGCGGGTCTGTTGACCCGAACCCGACCCGCCAACCTGATTTGGACCCGAATTGCCACCCCTAACTGCAAGCGTGAAGGATTGATTTCATGATAATTTAGAGTTGCGGGATGAGGGAAAAAAACAGGGTGCAAATCAATAACAAAAAAAAATATAAAGTAAATAAATAAAAGGATAAGAGGAAAATACTTGAATTGACGCTTAAAATGAATTTCGGTCTAGAAAAGCCACACTGCTTCGCAGGACGGGGTAGTTTAAAAGAATAACGCGAAAGGAACATGGCGGGTGCGATCATACCAGCACTAATGCACCGGATCCCATCAGAACTCCGAAGTTAAGCGTGCTTGGGCGAGAGTAGTACTAGGATGGGTGACCCCCTGGGAAGTCCTCGTGTTGCACCCCTCTCTTTTTTGTTTCGAAATCCAAATTTCCTATTCGTTCTTTATCCTGTAGTAATTTAGCTCCGTCGGAACGATTGCTTAATATTTTGCTTCTTGTCGAAGCGTGAAGGAGGATCTGAAGGCGCGAGACAAATCAGGAACGGTACGGCTCGATCAAAGCCCGGATCGTCGCTCAAATTTGTCGGCGCAAATGTATCACCGCAACTAGGGGTGGCAATTTTCGACACGACACGAACCTAACACGAAATTAATGGGTTTGGGTTGAGGTTTCGGGAATTCGGGTCAGAATCGGGTTGGACCCGATGAACCCGAAAAGAAAACCGGTCGATTTCGGGTCAACCCGTGGTGACCTGATATGACCCGATATGACCCGTTTACGAATTAAAAATAATTTAATAAACATAAAAATAATTTTATCTAACTAAACTAAGTTATTCTTTTTTTCAAAGGCATTAATTACTTAATCCTAAACGAATTTATTTAATTTGTGTGAAGTTGAAATTATTATACTTGGACAAATAATATATTATATTATTTTTCACTTTTGTATTGTTTTAATTTATTTTATATTTTGCTTGGGATAAAACACTTTTACGGTGTTTAATTTATTTTAGATTTGATTTGGAATCATTTATTTAAATTTTTATTACTTGATTATGTAATTAGTTTTGTGAGAAATTGATTTTATTAGAAATTACAGTGATAAATTAATAAATTAAAATTAAGTTTCGGGTCATTTCGGGTCGACCCGCCGCCCCGTAAACCTGAAATTTTCGGGTTCGGGTCAGCATACCTGACCCGTCACGGGTTGGCGGGTCGGGGTTCGGGTCAACAGATTTTCTGGCGGGTCTGTTGACCCGAACCCGACCCGCCAACCTGATTTGGACCCGAATTGCCACCCCTAACTGCAAGCGTGAAGGATTGATTTCATGATAATTTAGAGTTGCGGGATGAGGGAAAAAAACAGGGTGCAAATCAATAACAAAAAAAAATATAAAGTAAATAAATAAAAGGATAAGAGGAAAATGCTTGAATTGACGCTTAAAATGAATTTCGGTCTAGAAAAGCCACACTGCTTCGCAGGACGGGGTAGTTTAAAAGAATAACGCGAAAGGAACATGGCGGGTGCGATCATACCAGCACTAATGCACCGGATCCCATCAGAACTCCGAAGTTAAGCGTGCTTGGGCGAGAGTAGTACTAGGATGGGTGACCCCCTGGGAAGTCCTCGTGTTGCACCCCTCTCTTTTTTGTTTCGAAATCCAAATTTCCTATTCGTTCTTTATCCTGTAGTAATTTAGCTCCGTCGGAACGATTGCTTAATATTTTGCTTCTTGTCGAAGCGTGAAGGAGGATCTGAAGGCGCGAGACAAATCAGGAACGGTACGGCTCGATCAAAGCCCGGATCGTCGCTCAAATTTGTCGGCGCAAATGTATCACCGCAACTAGGGGTGGCAATTTTCGACACGACACGAACCTAACACGAAATCAATGGGTTTGGGTTGAGGTTTCGGGAATTCGGGTCAGAATCGGGTTGGACCCGATGAACCCGAAAAGAAAACCGGTCGATTTCGGGTCAACCCGTGGTGACCTGATATGACCCGTTTACGAATTAAAAATAATTTAATAAACATAAAAATAATTTTATCTAACTAAACTAAGTTATTCTTTTTTTCAAAGGCATTAATTACTTAATCCTAAACGAATTTATTTAATTTGTGTGAAGTTGAAATTATTATACTTGGACAAATAATATATTATATTATTTTTCACTTTTGTATTGTTTTAATTTATTTTATATTTTGCTTGGGATAAAACACTTTTACGGTGTTTAATTTATTTTAGATTTGATTTGGAATCATTTATTTAAATTTTTATTACTTGATTATGTAATTAGTTTTGTGAGAAATTGATTTTATTAGAAATTACAGTGATAAATTAATAAATTAAAATTAAGTTTCGGGTCATTTCGGGTCGACCCGCCGCCCCGTAAACCTGAAATTTTCGGGTTCGGGTCAGCATACCTGACCCGTCACGGGTTGGCGGGTCGGGGTTCGGGTCAACAGATTTTCTGGCGGGTCTGTTGACCCGAACCCGACCCGCCAACCTGATTTGGACCCGAATTGCCACCCCTAACTGCAAGCGTGAAGGATTGATTTCATGATAATTTAGAGTTGCGGGATGAGGGAAAAAAACAGGGTGCAAATCAATAACAAAAAAAAATATAAAGTAAATAAATAAAAGGATAAGAGGAAAATGCTTGAATTGACGCTTAAAATGAATTTCGGTCTAGAAAAGCCACACTGCTTCGCAGGACGGGGTAGTTTAAAAGAATAACGCGAAAGGAACATGGCGGGTGCGATCATACCAGCACTAATGCACCGGATCCCATCAGAACTCCGAAGTTAAGCGTGCTTGGGCGAGAGTAGTACTAGGATGGGTGACCCCCTGGGAAGTCCTCGTGTTGCACCCCTCTCTTTTTTGTTTCGAAATCCAAATTTCCTATTCGTTCTTTATCCTGTAGTAATTTAGCTCCGTCGGAACGATTGCTTAATATTTTGCTTCTTGTCGAAGCGTGAAGGAGGATCTGAAGGCGCGAGACAAATCAGGAACGGTACGGCTCGATCAAAGCCCGGATCGTCGCTCAAATTTGTCGGCGCAAATGTATCACCGCAACTAGGGGTGGCAATTTTCGACACGACACGAACCTAACACGAAATCAATGGGTTTGGGTTGAGGTTTCGGGAATTCGGGTCAGAATCGGGTTGGACCCGATGAACCCGAAAAGAAAACCGGTCGATTTCGGGTCAACCCGTGGTGACCTGATATGACCCGTTTACGAATTAAAAATAATTTAATAAACATAAAAATAATTTTATCTAACTAAACTAAGTTATTCTTTTTTTCAAAGGCATTAATTACTTAATCCTAAACGAATTTATTTAATTTGTGTGAAGTTGAAATTATTATACTTGGACAAATAATATATTATATTATTTTTCACTTTTGTATTGTTTTAATTTATTTTATATTTTGCTTGGGATAAAACACTTTTACGGTGTTTAATTTATTTTAGATTTGATTTGGAATCATTTATTTAAATTTTTATTACTTGATTATGTAATTAGTTTTGTGAGAAATTGATTTTATTAGAAATTACAGTGATAAATTAATAAATTAAAATTAAGTTTCGGGTCATTTCGGGTCGACCCGCCGCCCCGTAAACCTGAAATTTTCGGGTTCGGGTCAGCATACCTGACCCGTCACGGGTTGGCGGGTCGGGGTTCGGGTCAACAGATTTTCTGGCGGGTCTGTTGACCCGAACCCGACCCGCCAACCTGATTTGGACCCGAATTGCCACCCCTAACTGCAAGCGTGAAGGATTGATTTCATGATAATTTAGAGTTGCGGGATGAGGGAAAAAAACAGGGTGCAAATCAATAACAAAAAAAAATATAAAGTAAATAAATAAAAGGATAAGAGGAAAATGCTTGAATTGACGCTTAAAATGAATTTCGGTCTAGAAAAGCCACACTGCTTCGCAGGACGGGGTAGTTTAAAAGAATAACGCGAAAGGAACATGGCGGGTGCGATCATACCAGCACTAATGCACCGGATCCCATCAGAACTCCGAAGTTAAGCGTGCTTGGGCGAGAGTAGTACTAGGATGGGTGACCCCCTGGGAAGTCCTCGTGTTGCACCCCTCTCTTTTTTGTTTCGAAATCCAAATTTCCTATTCGTTCTTTATCCTGTAGTAATTTAGCTCCGTCGGAACGATTGCTTAATATTTTGCTTCTTGTCGAAGCGTGAAGGAGGATCTGAAGGCGCGAGACAAATCAGGAACGGTACGGCTCGATCAAAGCCCGGATCGTCGCTCAAATTTGTCGGCGCAAATGTATCACCGCAACTAGGGGTGGCAATTTTCGACACGACACGAACCTAACACGAAATCAATGGGTTTGGGTTGAGGTTTCGGGAATTCGGGTCAGAATCGGGTTGGACCCGATGAACCCGAAAAGAAAACCGGTCGATTTCGGGTCAACCCGTGGTGACCTGATATGACCCGATATGACCCGTTTACGAATTAAAAATAATTTAATAAACATAAAAATAATTTTATCTAACTAAACTAAGTTATTCTTTTTTTCAAAGGCATTAATTACTTAATCCTAAACGAATTTATTTAATTTGTGTGAAGTTGAAATTATTATACTTGGACAAATAATATATTATATTATTTTTCACTTTTGTATTGTTTTAATTTATTTTATATTTTGCTTGGGATAAAACACTTTTACGGTGTTTAATTTATTTTAGATTTGATTTGGAATCATTTATTTAAATTTTTATTACTTGATTATGTAATTAGTTTTGTGAGAAATTGATTTTATTAGAAATTACAGTGATAAATTAATAAATTAAAATTAAGTTTCGGGTCATTTCGGGTCGACCCGCCGCCCCGTAAACCTGAAATTTTCGGGTTCGGGTCAGCATACCTGACCCGTCACGGGTTGGCGGGTCGGGGTTCGGGTCAACAGATTTTCTGGCGGGTCTGTTGACCCGAACCCGACCCGCCAACCTGATTTGGACCCGAATTGCCACCCCTAACTGCAAGCGTGAAGGATTGATTTCATGATAATTTAGAGTTGCGGGATGAGGGAAAAAAACAGGGTGCAAATCAATAACAAAAAAAAATATAAAGTAAATAAATAAAAGGATAAGAGGAAAATGCTTGAATTGACGCTTAAAATGAATTTCGGTCTAGAAAAGCCACACTGCTTCGCAGGACGGGGTAGTTTAAAAGAATAACGCGAAAGGAACATGGCGGGTGCGATCATACCAGCACTAATGCACCGGATCCCATCAGAACTCCGAAGTTAAGCGTGCTTGGGCGAGAGTAGTACTAGGATGGGTGACCCCCTGGGAAGTCCTCGTGTTGCACCCCTCTCTTTTTTGTTTCGAAATCCAAATTTCCTATTCGTTCTTTATCCTGTAGTAATTTAGCTCCGTCGGAACGATTGCTTAATATTTTGCTTCTTGTCGAAGCGTGAAGGAGGATCTGAAGGCGCGAGACAAATCAGGAACGGTACGGCTCGATCAAAGCCCGGATCGTCGCTCAAATTTGTCGGCGCAAATGTATCACCGCAACTAGGGGTGGCAATTTTCGACACGACACGAACCTAACACGAAATTAATGGGTTTGGGTTGAGGTTTCGGGAATTCGGGTCAGAATCGGGTTGGACCCGATGAACCCGAAAAGAAAACCGGTCGATTTCGGGTCAACCCGTGGTGACCTGATATGACCCGATATGACCCGTTTACGAATTAAAAATAATTTAATAAACATAAAAATAATTTTATCTAACTAAACTAAGTTATTCTTTTTTTCAAAGGCATTAATTACTTAATCCTAAACGAATTTATTTAATTTGTGTGAAGTTGAAATTATTATACTTGGACAAATAATATATTATATTATTTTTCACTTTTGTATTGTTTTAATTTATTTTATATTTTGCTTGGGATAAAACACTTTTACGGTGTTTAATTTATTTTAGATTTGATTTGGAATCATTTATTTAAATTTTTATTACTTGATTATGTAATTAGTTTTGTGAGAAATTGATTTTATTAGAAATTACAGTGATAAATTAATAAATTAAAATTAAGTTTCGGGTCATTTCGGGTCGACCCGCCGCCCCGTAAACCTGAAATTTTCGGGTTCGGGTCAGCATACCTGACCCGTCACGGGTTGGCGGGTCGGGGTTCGGGTCAACAGATTTTCTGGCGGGTCTGTTGACCCGAACCCGACCCGCCAACCTGATTTGGACCCGAATTGCCACCCCTAACTGCAAGCGTGAAGGATTGATTTCATGATAATTTAGAGTTGCGGGATGAGGGAAAAAAACAGGGTGCAAATCAATAACAAAAAAATATATAAAGTAAATAAATAAAAGGATAAGAGGAAAATGCTTGAATTGACGCTTAAAATGAATTTCGGTCTAGAAAAGCCACACTGCTTCGCAGGACGGGGTAGTTTAAAAGAATAACGCGAAAGGAACATGGCGGGTGCGATCATACCAGCACTAATGCACCGGATCCCATCAGAACTCCGAAGTTAAGCGTGCTTGGGCGAGAGTAGTACTAGGATGGGTGACCCCCTGGGAAGTCCTCGTGTTGCACCCCTCTCTTTTTTGTTTCGAAATCCAAATTTCCTATTCGTTCTTTATCCTGTAGTAATTTAGCTCCGTCGGAACGATTGCTTAATATTTTGCTTCTTGTCGAAGCGTGAAGGAGGATCTGAAGGCGCGAGACAAATCAGGAACGGTACGGCTCGATCAAAGCCCGGATCGTCGCTCAAATTTGTCGGCGCAAATGTATCACCGCAACTAGGGGTGGCAATTTTCGACACGACACGAACCTAACACGAAATTAATGGGTTTGGGTTGAGGTTTCGGGAATTCGGGTCAGAATCGGGTTGGACCCGATGAACCCGAAAAGAAAACCGGTCGATTTCGGGTCAACCCGTGGTGACCTGATATGACCCGATATGACCCGTTTACGAATTAAAAATAATTTAATAAACATAAAAATAATATTATCTAACTAAACTAAGTTATTCTTTTTTTCAAAGGCATTAATTACTTAATCCTAAACGAATTTATTTAATTTGTGTGAAGTTGAAATTATTATACTTGGACAAATAATATATTATATTATTTTTCACTTTTGTATTGTTTTAATTTATTTTATATTTTGCTTGGGATAAAACACTTTTACGGTGTTTAATTTATTTTAGATTTGATTTGGAATCATTTATTTAAATTTTTATTACTTGATTATGTAATTAGTTTTGTGAGAAATTGATTTTATTAGAAATTACAGTGATAAATTAATAAATTAAAATTAAGTTTCGGGTCATTTCGGGTCGACCCGCCGCCCCGTAAACCTGAAATTTTCGGGTTCGGGTCAGCATACCTGACCCGTCACGGGTTGGCGGGTCGGGGTTCGGGTCAACAGATTTTCTGGCGGGTCTGTTGACCCGAACCCGACCCGCCAACCTGATTTGGACCCGAATTGCCACCCCTAACTGCAAGCGTGAAGGATTGATTTCATGATAATTTAGAGTTGCGGGATGAGGGAAAAAAACAGGGTGCAAATCAATAACAAAAAAAAATATAAAGTAAATAAATAAAAGGATAAGAGGAAAATGCTTGAATTGACGCTTAAAATGAATTTCGGTCTAGAAAAGCCACACTGCTTCGCAGGACGGGGTAGTTTAAAAGAATAACGCGAAAGGAACATGGCGGGTGCGATCATACCAGCACTAAGGCACCGGATCCCATCAGAACTCCGAAGTTAAGCGTGCTTGGGCGAGAGTAGTACTAGGATGGGTGACCCCCTGGGAAGTCCTCGTGTTGCACCCCTCTCTTTTTTGTTTCGAAATCCAAATTTCCTATTCGTTCTTTATCCTGTAGTAATTTAGCTCCGTCGGAACGATTGCTTAATATTTTGCTTCTTGTCGAAGCGTGAAGGAGGATCTGAAGGCGCGAGACAAATCAGGAACGGTACGGCTCGATCAAAGCCCGGATCGTCGCTCAAATTTGTCGGCGCAAATGTATCACCGCAACTAGGGGTGGCAATTTTCGACACGACACGAACCTAACACGAAATTAATGGGTTTGGGTTGAGGTTTCGGGAATTCGGGTCAGAATCGGGTTGGACCCGATGAACCCGAAAAGAAAACCGGTCGATTTCGGGTCAACCCGTGGTGACCTGATATGACCCGATATGACCCGTTTACGAATTAAAAATAATTTAATAAACATAAAAATAATTTTATCTAACTAAACTAAGTTATTCTTTTTTTCAAAGGCATTAATTACTTAATCCTAAACGAATTTATTTAATTTGTGTGAAGTTGAAATTATTATACTTGGACAAATAATATATTATATTATTTTTCACTTTTGTATTGTTTTAATTTATTTTATATTTTGCTTGGGATAAAACACTTTTACGGTGTTTAATTTATTTTAGATTTGATTTGGAATCATTTATTTAAATTTTTATTACTTGATTATGTAATTAGTTTTGTGAGAAATTGATTTTATTAGAAATTACAGTGATAAATTAATAAATTAAAATTAAGTTTCGGGTCATTTCGGGTCGACCCCGCCGCCCCGTAAACCTGAAATTTTCGGGTTCGGGTCAGCATACCTGACCCGTCACGGGTTGGCGGGTCGGGGTTCGGGTCAACAGATTTTCTGGCGGGTCTGTTGACCCGAACCCGACCCGCCAACCTGATTTGGACCCGAATTGCCACCCCTAACTGCAAGCGTGAAGGATTGATTTCATGATAATTTAGAGTTGCGGGATGAGGGAAAAAAACAGGGTGCAAATCAATAACAAAAAAAAATATAAAGTAAATAAATAAAAGGATAAGAGGAAAATGCTTGAATTGACGCTTAAAATGAATTTCGGTCTAGAAAAGCCACACTGCTTCGCAGGACGGGGTAGTTTAAAAGAATAACGCGAAAGGAACATGGCGGGTGCGATCATACCAGCACTAATGCACCGGATCCCATCAGAACTCCGAAGTTAAGCGTGCTTGGGCGAGAGTAGTACTAGGATGGGTGACCCCCTGGGAAGTCCTCGTGTTGCACCCCTCTCTTTTTTGTTTCGAAATCCAAATTTCCTATTCGTTCTTTATCCTGTAGTAATTTAGCTCCGTCGGAACGATTGCTTAATATTTTGCTTCTTGTCGAAGCGTGAAGGAGGATCTGAAGGCGCGAGACAAATCAGGAACGGTACGGCTCGATCAAAGCCCGGATCGTCGCTCAAATTTGTCGGCGCAAATGTATCACCGCAACTAGGGGTGGCAATTTTCGACACGACACGAACCTAACACGAAATTAATGGGTTTGGGTTGAGGTTTCGGGAATTCGGGTCAGAATCGGGTTGGACCCGATGAACCCGAAAAGAAAACCGGTCGATTTCGGGTCAACCCGTGGTGACCTGATATGACCCGATATGACCCGTTTACGAATTAAAAATAATTTAATAAACATAAAAATAATTTTATCTAACTAAACTAAGTTATTCTTTTTTTCAAAGGCATTAATTACTTAATCCTAAACGAATTTATTTAATTTGTGTGAAGTTGAAATTATTATACTTGGACAAATAATATATTATATTATTTTTCACTTTTGTATTGTTTTAATTTATTTTATATTTTGCTTGGGATAAAACACTTTTACGGTGTTTAATTTATTTTAGATTTGATTTGGAATCATTTATTTAAATTTTTATTACTTGATTATGTAATTAGTTTTGTGAGAAATTGATTTTATTAGAAATTACAGTGATAAATTAATAAATTAAAATTAAGTTTCGGGTCATTTCGGGTCGACCCGCCGCCCCGTAAACCTGAAATTTTCGGGTTCGGGTCAGCATACCTGACCCGTCACGGGTTGGCGGGTCGGGGTTCGGGTCAACAGATTTTCTGGCGGGTCTGTTGACCCGAACCCGACCCGCCAACCTGATTTGGACCCGAATTGCCACCCCTAACTGCAAGCGTGAAGGATTGATTTCATGATAATTTAGAGTTGCGGGATGAGGGAAAAAAACAGGGTGCAAATCAATAACAAAAAAAAATATAAAGTAAATAAATAAAAGGATAAGAGGAAAATGCTTGAATTGACGCTTAAAATGAATTTCGGTCTAGAAAAGCCACACTGCTTCGCAGGACGGGGTAGTTTAAAAGAATAACGCGAAAGGAACATGGCGGGTGCGATCATACCAGCACTAATGCACCGGATCCCATCAGAACTCCGAAGTTAAGCGTGCTTGGGCGAGAGTAGTACTAGGATGGGTGACCCCCTGGGAAGTTCTCGTGTTGCACCCCTCTCTTTTTTGTTTCGAAATCCAAATTTCCTATTCGTTCTTTATCCTGTAGTAATTTAGCTCCGTCGGAACGATTGCTTAATATTTAGCTTCTTGTCGAAGCGTGAAGGAGGATCTGAAGGCGCGAGACAAATCAGGAACGGTACGGCTCGATCAAAGCCCGGATCGTCGCTCAAATTTGTCGGCGCAAATGTATCACCGCAACTAGGGGTGGCAATTTTCGACACGACACGAACCTAACACGAAATTAATGGGTTTGGGTTGAGGTTTCGGGAATTCGGGTCAGAATCGGGTTGGACCCGATGAACCCGAAAAGAAAACCGGTCGATTTCGGGTCAACCCGTGGTGACCTGATATGACCCGATATGACCCGTTTACGAATTAAAAATAATTTAATAAACATAAAAATAATTTTATCTAACTAAACTAAGTTATTCTTTTTTTCAAAGGCATTAATTACTTAATCCTAAACGAATTTATTTAATTTGTGTGAAGTTGAAATTATTATACTTGGACAAATAATATATTATATTATTTTTCACTTTTGTATTGTTTTAATTTATTTTATATTTTGCTTGGGATAAAACACTTTTACGGTGTTTAATTTATTTTAGATTTGATTTGGAATCATTTATTTAAATTTTTATTACTTGATTATGTAATTAGTTTTGTGAGAAATTGATTTTATTAGAAATTACAGTGATAAATTAATAAATTAAAATTAAGTTTCGGGTCATTTCGGGTCGACCCGCCGCCCCGTAAACCTGAAATTTTCGGGTTCGGGTCAGCATACCTGACCCGTCACGGGTTGGCGGGTCGGGGTTCGGGTCAACAGATTTTCTGGCGGGTCTGTTGACCCGAACCCGACCCGCCAACCTGATTTGGACCCGAATTGCCACCCCTAACTGCAAGCGTGAAGGATTGATTTCATGATAATTTAGAGTTGCAGGATGAGGGAAAAAAACAGGGTGCAAATCAATAACAAAAAAAAATATAAAGTAAATAAATAAAAGGATAAGAGGAAAATGCTTGAATTGACGCTTAAAATGAATTTCGGTCTAGAAAAGCCACACTGCTTCGCAGGACGGGGTAGTTTAAAAGAATAACGCGAAAGGAACATGGCGGGTGCGATCATACCAGCACTAATGCACCGGATCCCATCAGAACTCCGAAGTTAAGCGTGCTTGGGCGAGAGTAGTACTAGGATGGGTGACCCCCTGGGAAGTCCTCGTGTTGCACCCCTCTCTTTTTTGTTTCGAAATCCAAATTTCCTATTCGTTCTTTATCCTGTAGTAATTTAGCTCCGTCGGAACGATTGCTTAATATTTTGCTTCTTGTCGAAGCGTGAAGGAGGATCTGAAGGCGCGAGACAAATCAGGAACGGTACGGCTCGATCAAAGCCCGGATCGTCGCTCAA
Source organism: Coffea arabica (assembly GCF_036785885.1). Lineage (NCBI taxonomy): Eukaryota > Viridiplantae > Streptophyta > Magnoliopsida > Gentianales > Rubiaceae > Coffea > Coffea arabica. The sequence goes on along the minus strand of NC_092331.1, from coordinate 40,019,467 downwards.
ATTTGTCGGCGCAAATGTATCACCGCAACTAGGGGTGGCAATTTTCGACACGACACGAACCTAACACGAAATTAATGGGTTTGGGTTGAGGTTTCGGGAATTCGGGTCAGAATCGGGTTGGACCCGATGAACCCGAAAAGAAAACCGGTCGATTTCGGGTCAACCCGTGGTGACCTGATATGACCCGATATGACCCGTTTACGAATTAAAAATAATTTAATAAACATAAAAATAATTTTATCTAACTAAACTAAGTTATTCTTTTTTTCAAAGGCATTAATTACTTAATCCTAAACGAATTTATTTAATTTGTGTGAAGTTGAAATTATTATACTTGGACAAATAATATATTATATTATTTTTCACTTTTGTATTGTTTTAATTTATTTTATATTTTGCTTGGGATAAAACACTTTTACGGTGTTTAATTTATTTTAGATTTGATTTGGAATCATTTATTTAAATTTTTATTACTTGATTATGTAATTAGTTTTGTGAGAAATTGATTTTATTAGAAATTACAGTGATAAATTAATAAATTAAAATTAAGTTTCGGGTCATTTCGGGTCGACCCGCCGCCCCGTAAACCTGAAATTTTCGGGTTCGGGTCAGCATACCTGACCCGTCACGGGTTGGCGGGTCGGGGTTCGGGTCAACAGATTTTCTGGCGGGTCTGTTGACCCGAACCCGACCCGCCAACCTGATTTGGACCCGAATTGCCACCCCTAACTGCAAGCGTGAAGGATTGATTTCATGATAATTTAGAGTTGCGGGATGAGGGAAAAAAACAGGGTGCAAATCAATAACAAAAAAAAATATAAAGTAAATAAATAAAAGGATAAGAGGAAAATGCTTGAATTGACGCTTAAAATGAATTTCGGTCTAGAAAAGCCACACTGCTTCGCAGGACGGGGTAGTTTAAAAGAATAACGCGAAAGGAACATGGCGGGTGCGATCATACCAGCACTAATGCACCGGATCCCATCAGAACTCCGAAGTTAAGCGTGCTTGGGCGAGAGTAGTACTAGGATGGGTGACCCCCTGGGAAGTTCTCGTGTTGCACCCCTCTCTTTTTTGTTTCGAAATCCAAATTTCCTATTCGTTCTTTATCCTGTAGTAATTTAGCTCCGTCGGAACGATTGCTTAATATTTTGCTTCTTGTCGAAGCGTGAAGGAGGATCTGAAGGCGCGAGACAAATCAGGAACGGTACGGCTCGATCAAAGCCCGGATCGTCGCTCAAATTTGTCGGCGCAAATGTATCACCGCAACTAGGGGTGGCAATTTTCGACACGACACGAACCTAACACGAAATTAATGGGTTTGGGTTGAGGTTTCGGGAATTCGGGTCAGAATCGGGTTGGACCCGATGAACCCGAAAAGAAAACCGGTCGATTTCGGGTCAACCCGTGGTGACCTGATATGACCCGATATGACCCGTTTACGAATTAAAAATAATTTAATAAACATAAAAATAATTTTATCTAACTAAACTAAGTTATTCTTTTTTTCAAAGGCATTAATTACTTAATCCTAAACGAATTTATTTAATTTGTGTGAAGTTGAAATTATTATACTTGGACAAATAATATATTATATTATTTTTCACTTTTGTATTGTTTTAATTTATTTTATATTTTGCTTGGGATAAAACACTTTTACGGTGTTTAATTTATTTTAGATTTGATTTGGAATCATTTATTTAAATTTTTATTACTTGATTATGTAATTAGTTTTGTGAGAAATTGATTTTATTAGAAATTACAGTGATAAATTAATAAATTAAAATTAAGTTTCGGGTCATTTCGGGTCGACCCCGCCGCCCCGTAAACCTGAAATTTTCGGGTTCGGGTCAGCATACCTGACCCGTCACGGGTTGGCGGGTCGGGGTTCGGGTCAACAGATTTTCTGGCGGGTCTGTTGACCCGAACCCGACCCGCCAACCTGATTTGGACCCGAATTGCCACCCCTAACTGCAAGCGTGAAGGATTGATTTCATGATAATTTAGAGTTGCGGGATGAGGGAAAAAAACAGGGTGCAAATCAATAACAAAAAAAAATATAAAGTAAATAAATAAAAGGATAAGAGGAAAATGCTTGAATTGACGCTTAAAATGAATTTCGGTCTAGAAAAGCCACACTGCTTCGCAGGACGGGGTAGTTTAAAAGAATAACGCGAAAGGAACATGGCGGGTGCGATCATACCAGCACTAATGCACCGGATCCCATCAGAACTCCGAAGTTAAGCGTGCTTGGGCGAGAGTAGTACTAGGATGGGTGACCCCCTGGGAAGTCCTCGTGTTGCACCCCTCTCTTTTTTGTTTCGAAATCCAAATTTCCTATTCGTTCTTTATCCTGTAGTAATTTAGCTCCGTCGGAACGATTGCTTAATATTTTGCTTCTTGTCGAAGCGTGAAGGAGGATCTGAAGGCGCGAGACAAATCAGGAACGGTACGGCTCGATCAAAGCCCGGATCGTCGCTCAAATTTGTCGGCGCAAATGTATCACCGCAACTAGGGGTGGCAATTTTCGACACGACACGAACCTAACACGAAATTAATGGGTTTGGGTTGAGGTTTCGGGAATTCGGGTCAGAATCGGGTTGGACCCGATGAACCCGAAAAGAAAACCGGTCGATTTCGGGTCAACCCGTGGTGACCTGATATGACCCGATATGACCCGTTTACGAATTAAAAATAATTTAATAAACATAAAAATAATTTTATCTAACTAAACTAAGTTATTCTTTTTTTCAAAGGCATTAATTACTTAATCCTAAACGAATTTATTTAATTTGTGTGAAGTTGAAATTATTATACTTGGACAAATAATATATTATATTATTTTTCACTTTTGTATTGTTTTAATTTATTTTATATTTTGCTTGGGATAAAACACTTTTACGGTGTTTAATTTATTTTAGATTTGATTTGGAATCATTTATTTAAATTTTTATTACTTGATTATGTAATTAGTTTTGTGAGAAATTGATTTTATTAGAAATTACAGTGATAAATTAATAAATTAAAATTAAGTTTCGGGTCATTTCGGGTCGACCCCGCCGCCCCGTAAACCTGAAATTTTCGGGTTCGGGTCAGCATACCTGACCCGTCACGGGTTGGCGGGTCGGGGTTCGGGTCAACAGATTTTCTGGCGGGTCTGTTGACCCGAACCCGACCCGCCAACCTGATTTGGACCCGAATTGCCACCCCTAACTGCAAGCGTGAAGGATTGATTTCATGATAATTTAGAGTTGCGGGATGAGGGAAAAAAACAGGGTGCAAATCAATAACAAAAAAAAATATAAAGTAAATAAATAAAAGGATAAGAGGAAAATGCTTGAATTGACGCTTAAAATGAATTTCGGTCTAGAAAAGCCACACTGCTTCGCAGGACGGGGTAGTTTAAAAGAATAACGCGAAAGGAACATGGCGGGTGCGATCATACCAGCACTAATGCACCGGATCCCATCAGAACTCCGAAGTTAAGCGTGCTTGGGCGAGAGTAGTACTAGGATGGGTGACCCCCTGGGAAGTCCTCGTGTTGCACCCCTCTCTTTTTTGTTTCGAAATCCAAATTTCCTATTCGTTCTTTATCCTGTAGTAATTTAGCTCCGTCGGAACGATTGCTTAATATTTTGCTTCTTGTCGAAGCGTGAAGGAGGATCTGAAGGCGCGAGACAAATCAGGAACGGTACGGCTCGATCAAAGCCCGGATCGTCGCTCAAATTTGTCGGCGCAAATGTATCACCGCAACTAGGGGTGGCAATTTTCGACACGACACGAACCTAACACGAAATTAATGGGTTTGGGTTGAGGTTTCGGGAATTCGGGTCAGAATCGGGTTGGACCCGATGAACCCGAAAAGAAAACCGGTCGATTTCGGGTCAACCCGTGGTGACCTGATATGACCCGATATGACCCGTTTACGAATTAAAAATAATTTAATAAACATAAAAATAATTTTATCTAACTAAACTAAGTTATTCTTTTTTTCAAAGGCATTAATTACTTAATCCTAAACGAATTTATTTAATTTGTGTGAAGTTGAAATTATTATACTTGGACAAATAATATATTATATTATTTTTCACTTTTGTATTGTTTTAATTTATTTTATATTTTGCTTGGGATAAAACACTTTTACGGTGTTTAATTTATTTTAGATTTGATTTGGAATCATTTATTTAAATTTTTATTACTTGATTATGTAATTAGTTTTGTGAGAAATTGATTTTATTAGAAATTACAGTGATAAATTAATAAATTAAAATTAAGTTTCGGGTCATTTCGGGTCGACCCCGCCGCCCCGTAAACCTGAAATTTTCGGGTTCGGGTCAGCATACCTGACCCGTCACGGGTTGGCGGGTCGGGGTTCGGGTCAACAGATTTTCTGGCGGGTCTGTTGACCCGAACCCGACCCGCCAACCTGATTTGGACCCGAATTGCCACCCCTAACTGCAAGCGTGAAGGATTGATTTCATGATAATTTAGAGTTGCGGGATGAGGGAAAAAAACAGGGTGCAAATCAATAACAAAAAAAAATATAAAGTAAATAAATAAAAGGATAAGAGGAAAATGCTTGAATTGACGCTTAAAATGAATTTCGGTCTAGAAAAGCCACACTGCTTCGCAGGACGGGGTAGTTTAAAAGAATAACGCGAAAGGAACATGGCGGGTGCGATCATACCAGCACTAATGCACCGGATCCCATCAGAACTCCGAAGTTAAGCGTGCTTGGGCGAGAGTAGTACTAGGATGGGTGACCCCCTGGGAAGTCCTCGTGTTGCACCCCTCTCTTTTTTGTTTCGAAATCCAAATTTCCTATTCGTTCTTTATCCTGTAGTAATTTAGCTCCGTCGGAACGATTGCTTAATATTTTGCTTCTTGTCGAAGCGTGAAGGAGGATCTGAAGGCGCGAGACAAATCAGGAACGGTACGGCTCGATCAAAGCCCGGATCGTCGCTCAAATTTGTCGGCGCAAATGTATCACCGCAACTAGGGGTGGCAATTTTCGACACGACACGAACCTAACACGAAATTAATGGGTTTGGGTTGAGGTTTCGGGAATTCGGGTCAGAATCGGGTTGGACCCGATGAACCCGAAAAGAAAACCGGTCGATTTCGGGTCAACCCGTGGTGACCTGATATGACCCGATATGACCCGTTTACGAATTAAAAATAATTTAATAAACATAAAAATAATTTTATCTAACTAAACTAAGTTATTCTTTTTTTCAAAGGCATTAATTACTTAATCCTAAACGAATTTATTTAATTTGTGTGAAGTTGAAATTATTATACTTGGACAAATAATATATTATATTATTTTTCACTTTTGTATTGTTTTAATTTATTTTATATTTTGCTTGGGATAAAACACTTTTACGGTGTTTAATTTATTTTAGATTTGATTTGGAATCATTTATTTAAATTTTTATTACTTGATTATGTAATTAGTTTTGTGAGAAATTGATTTTATTAGAAATTACAGTGATAAATTAATAAATTAAAATTAAGTTTCGGGTCATTTCGGGTCGACCCGCCGCCCCGTAAACCTGAAATTTTCGGGTTCGGGTCAGCATACCTGACCCGTCACGGGTTGGCGGGTCGGGGTTCGGGTCAACAGATTTTCTGGCGGGTCTGTTGACCCGAACCCGACCCGCCAACCTGATTTGGACCCGAATTGCCACCCCTAACTGCAAGCGTGAAGGATTGATTTCATGATAATTTAGAGTTGCGGGATGAGGGAAAAAAACAGGGTGCAAATCAATAACAAAAAAAAATATAAAGTAAATAAATAAAAGGATAAGAGGAAAATGCTTGAATTGACGCTTAAAATGAATTTCGGTCTAGAAAAGCCACACTGCTTCGCAGGACGGGGTAGTTTAAAAGAATAACGCGAAAGGAACATGGCGGGTGCGATCATACCAGCGCTAATGCACCGGATCCCATCAGAACTCCGAAGTTAAGCGTGCTTGGGCGAGAGTAGTACTAGGATGGGTGACCCCCTGGGAAGTCCTCGTGTTGCACCCCTCTCTTTTTTGTTTCGAAATCCAAATTTCCTATTCGTTCTTTATCCTGTAGTAATTTAGCTCCGTCGGAACGATTGCTTAATATTTTGCTTCTTGTCGAAGCGTGAAGGAGGATCTGAAGGCGCGAGACAAATCAGGAACGGTACGGCTCGATCAAAGCCCGGATCGTCGCTCAAATTTGTCGGCGCAAATGTATCACCGCAACTAGGGGTGGCAATTTTCGACACGACACGAACCTAACACGAAATTAATGGGTTTGGGTTGAGGTTTCGGGAATTCGGGTCAGAATCGGGTTGGACCCGATGAACCCGAAAAGAAAACCGGTCGATTTCGGGTCAACCCGTGGTGACCTGATATGACCCGATATGACCCGTTTACGAATTAAAAATAATTTAATAAACATAAAAATAATTTTATCTAACTAAACTAAGTTATTCTTTTTTTCAAAGGCATTAATTACTTAATCCTAAACGAATTTATTTAATTTGTGTGAAGTTGAAATTATTATACTTGGACAAATAATATATTATATTATTTTTCACTTTTGTATTGTTTTAATTTATTTTATATTTTGCTTGGGATAAAACACTTTTACGGTGTTTAATTTATTTTAGATTTGATTTGGAATCATTTATTTAAATTTTTATTACTTGATTATGTAATTAGTTTTGTGAGAAATTGATTTTATTAGAAATTACAGTGATAAATTAATAAATTAAAATTAAGTTTCGGGTCATTTCGGGTCGACCCGCCGCCCCGTAAACCTGAAATTTTCGGGTTCGGGTCAGCATACCTGACCCGTCACGGGTTGGCGGGTCGGGGTTCGGGTCAACAGATTTTCTGGCGGGTCTGTTGACCCGAACCCGACCCGCCAACCTGATTTGGACCCGAATTGCCACCCCTAACTGCAAGCGTGAAGGATTGATTTCATGATAATTTAGAGTTGCGGGATGAGGGAAAAAAACAGGGTGCAAATCAATAACAAAAAAAAATATAAAGTAAATAAATAAAAGGATAAGAGGAAAATGCTTGAATTGACGCTTAAAATGAATTTCGGTCTAGAAAAGCCACACTGCTTCGCAGGACGGGGTAGTTTAAAAGAATAACGCGAAAGGAACATGGCGGGTGCGATCATACCAGCACTAATGCACCGGATCCCATCAGAACTCCGAAGTTAAGCGTGCTTGGGCGAGAGTAGTACTAGGATGGGTGACCCCCTGGGAAGTCCTCGTGTTGCACCCCTCTCTTTTTTGTTTCGAAATCCAAATTTCCTATTCGTTCTTTATCCTGTAGTAATTTAGCTCCGTCGGAACGATTGCTTAATATTTTGCTTCTTGTCGAAGCGTGAAGGAGGATCTGAAGGCGCGAGACAAAATCAGGAACGGTACGGCTCGATCAAAGCCCGGATCGTCGCTCAAATTTGTCGGCGCAAATGTATCACCGCAACTAGGGGTGGCAATTTTCGACACGACACGAACCTAACACGAAATTAATGGGTTTGGGTTGAGGTTTCGGGAATTCGGGTCAGAATCGGGTTGGACCCGATGAACCCGAAAAGAAAACCGGTCGATTTCGGGTCAACCCGTGGTGACCTGATATGACCCGATATGACCCGTTTACGAATTAAAAATAATTTAATAAACATAAAAATAATTTTATCTAACTAAACTAAGTTATTCTTTTTTTCAAAGGCATTAATTACTTAATCCTAAACGAATTTATTTAATTTGTGTGAAGTTGAAATTATTGTACTTGGACAAATAATATATTATATTATTTTTCACTTTTGTATTGTTTTAATTTATTTTATATTTTGCTTGGGATAAAACACTTTTACGGTGTTTAATTTATTTTAGATTTGATTTGGAATCATTTATTTAAATTTTTATTACTTGATTATGTAATTAGTTTTGTGAGAAATTGATTTTATTAGAAATTACAGTGATAAATTAATAAATTAAAATTAAGTTTCGGGTCATTTCGGGTCGACCCGCCGCCCCGTAAACCTGAAATTTTCGGGTTCGGGTCAGCATACCTGACCCGTCACGGGTTGGCGGGTCGGGGTTCGGGTCAACAGATTTTCTGGCGGGTCTGTTGACCCGAACCCGACCCGCCAACCTGATTTGGACCCGAATTGCCACCCCTAACTGCAAGCGTGAAGGATTGATTTCATGATAATTTAGAGTTGCGGGATGAGGGAAAAAAACAGGGTGCAAATCAATAACAAAAAAAAATATAAAGTAAATAAATAAAAGGATAAGAGGAAAATGCTTGAATTGACGCTTAAAATGAATTTCGGTCTAGAAAAGCCACACTGCTTCGCAGGACGGGGTAGTTTAAAAGAATAACGCGAAAGGAACATGGCGGGTGCGATCATACCAGCACTAATGCACCGGATCCCATCAGAACTCCGAAGTTAAGCGTGCTTGGGCGAGAGTAGTACTAGGATGGGTGACCCCCTGGGAAGTCCTCGTGTTGCACCCCTCTCTTTTTTGTTTCGAAATCCAAATTTCCTATTCGTTCTTTATCCTGTAGTAATTTAGCTCCGTCGGAACGATTGCTTAATATTTTGCTTCTTGTCGAAGCGTGAAGGAGGATCTGAAGGCGCGAGACAAATCAGGAACGGTACGGCTCGATCAAAGCCCGGATCGTCGCTCAAATTTGTCGGCGCAAATGCATCACCGCAACTAGGGGTGGCAATTTTCGACACGACACGAACCTAACACGAAATTAATGGGTTTGGGTTGAGGTTTCGGGAATTCGGGTCAGAATCGGGTTGGACCCGATGAACCCGAAAAGAAAACCGGTCGATTTCGGGTCAACCCGTGGTGACCTGATATGACCCGATATGACCCGTTTACGAATTAAAAATAATTTAATAAACATAAAAATAATTTTATCTAACTAAACTAAGTTATTCTTTTTTTCAAAGGCATTAATTACTTAATCCTAAACGAATTTATTTAATTTGTGTGAAGTTGAAATTATTGTACTTGGACAAATAATATATTATATTATTTTTCACTTTTGTATTGTTTTAATTTATTTTATATTTTGCTTGGGATAAAACACTTTTACGGTGTTTAATTTATTTTAGATTTGATTTGGAATCATTTATTTAAATTTTTATTACTTGATTATGTAATTAGTTTTGTGAGAAATTGATTTTATTAGAAATTACAGTGATAAATTAATAAATTAAAATTAAGTTTCGGGTCATTTCGGGTCGACCCGCCGCCCCGTAAACCTGAAATTTTCGGGTTCGGGTCAGCATACCTGACCCGTCACGGGTTGGCGGGTCGGGGTTCGGGTCAACAGATTTTCTGGCGGGTCTGTTGACCCGAACCCGACCCGCCAACCTGATTTGGACCCGAATTGCCACCCCTAACTGCAAGCGTGAAGGATTGATTTCATGATAATTTAGAGTTGCGGGATGAGGGAAAAAAACAGGGTGCAAATCAATAACAAAAAAAAATATAAAGTAAATAAATAAAAGGATAAGAGGAAAATGCTTGAATTGACGCTTAAAATGAATTTCGGTCTAGAAAAGCCACACTGCTTCGCAGGACGGGGTAGTTTAAAAGAATAACGCGAAAGGAACATGGCGGGTGCGATCATACCAGCACTAATGCACCGGATCCCATCAGAACTCCGAAGTTAAGCGTGCTTGGGCGAGAGTAGTACTAGGATGGGTGACCCCCTGGGAAGTCCTCGTGTTGCACCCCTCTCTTTTTTGTTTCGAAATCCAAATTTCCTATTCGTTCTTTATCCTGTAGTAATTTAGCTCCGTCGGAACGATTGCTTAATATTTTGCTTCTTGTCGAAGCGTGAAGGAGGATCTGAAGGCGCGAGACAAATCAGGAACGGTACGGCTCGATCAAAGCCCGGATCGTCGCTCAAATTTGTCGGCGCAAATGCATCACCGCAACTAGGGGTGGCAATTTTCGACACGACACGAACCTAACACGAAATTAATGGGTTTGGGTTGAGGTTTCGGGAATTCGGGTCAGAATCGGGTTGGACCCGATGAACCCGAAAAGAAAACCGGTCGATTTCGGGTCAACCCGTGGTGACCTGATATGACCCGATATGACCCGTTTACGAATTAAAAATAATTTAATAAACATAAAAATAATTTTATCTAACTAAACTAAGTTATTCTTTTTTTCAAAGGCATTAATTACTTAATCCTAAACGAATTTATTTAATTTGTGTGAAGTTGAAATTATTGTACTTGGACAAATAATATATTATATTATTTTTCACTTTTGTATTGTTTTAATTTATTTTATATTTTGCTTGGGATAAAACACTTTTACGGTGTTTAATTTATTTTAGATTTGATTTGGAATCATTTATTTAAATTTTTATTACTTGATTATGTAATTAGTTTTGTGAGAAATTGATTTTATTAGAAATTACAGTGATAAATTAATAAATTAAAATTAAGTTTCGGGTCATTTCGGGTCGACCCGCCGCCCCGTAAACCTGAAATTTTCGGGTTCGGGTCAGCATACCTGACCCGTCACGGGTTGGCGGGTCGGGGTTCGGGTCAACAGATTTTCTGGCGGGTCTGTTGACCCGAACCCGACCCGCCAACCTGATTTGGACCCGAATTGCCACCCCTAACTGCAAGCGTGAAGGATTGATTTCATGATAATTTAGAGTTGCGGGATGAGGGAAAAAAACAGGGTGCAAATCAATAACAAAAAAAAATATAAAGTAAATAAATAAAAGGATAAGAGGAAAATGCTTGAATTGACGCTTAAAATGAATTTCGGTCTAGAAAAGCCACACTGCTTCGCAGGACGGGGTAGTTTAAAAGAATAACGCGAAAGGAACATGGCGGGTGCGATCATACCAGCACTAATGCACCGGATCCCATCAGAACTCCGAAGTTAAGCGTGCTTGGGCGAGAGTAGTACTAGGATGGGTGACCCCCTGGGAAGTCCTCGTGTTGCACCCCTCTCTTTTTTGTTTCGAAATCCAAATTTCCTATTCGTTCTTTATCCTGTAGTAATTTAGCTCCGTCGGAACGATTGCTTAATATTTTGCTTCTTGTCGAAGCGTGAAGGAGGATCTGAAGGCGCGAGACAAATCAGGAACGGTACGGCTCGATCAAAGCCCGGATCGTCGCTCAAATTTGTCGGCGCAAATGCATCACCGCAACTAGGGGTGGCAATTTTCGACACGACACGAACCTAACACGAAATTAATGGGTTTGGGTTGAGGTTTCGGGAATTCGGGTCAGAATCGGGTTGGACCCGATGAACCCGAAAAGAAAACCGGTCGATTTCGGGTCAACCCGTGGTGACCTGATATGACCCGATATGACCCGTTTACGAATTAAAAATAATTTAATAAACATAAAAATAATTTTATCTAACTAAACTAAGTTATTCTTTTTTTCAAAGGCATTAATTACTTAATCCTAAACGAATTTATTTAATTTGTGTGAAGTTGAAATTATTGTACTTGGACAAATAATATATTATATTATTTTTCACTTTTGTATTGTTTTAATTTATTTTATATTTTGCTTGGGATAAAACACTTTTACGGTGTTTAATTTATTTTAGATTTGATTTGGAATCATTTATTTAAATTTTTATTACTTGATTATGTAATTAGTTTTGTGAGAAATTGATTTTATTAGAAATTACAGTGATAAATTAATAAATTAAAATTAAGTTTCGGGTCATTTCGGGTCGACCCGCCGCCCCGTAAACCTGAAATTTTCGGGTTCGGGTCAGCATACCTGACCCGTCACGGGTTGGCGGGTCGGGGTTCGGGTCAACAGATTTTCTGGCGGGTCTGTTGACCCGAACCCGACCCGCCAACCTGATTTGGACCCGAATTGCCACCCCTAACTGCAAGCGTGAAGGATTGATTTCATGATAATTTAGAGTTGCGGGATGAGGGAAAAAAACAGGGTGCAAATCAATAACAAAAAAAAATATAAAGTAAATAAATAAAAGGATAAGAGGAAAATGCTTGAATTGACGCTTAAAATGAATTTCGGTCTAGAAAAGCCACACTGCTTCGCAGGACGGGGTAGTTTAAAAGAATAACGCGAAAGGAACATGGCGGGTGCGATCATACCAGCACTAATGCACCGGATCCCATCAGAACTCCGAAGTTAAGCGTGCTTGGGCGAGAGTAGTACTAGGATGGGTGACCCCCTGGGAAGTCCTCGTGTTGCACCCCTCTCTTTTTTGTTTCGAAATCCAAATTTCCTATTCGTTCTTTATCCTGTAGTAATTTAGCTCCGTCGGAACGATTGCTTAATATTTTGCTTCTTGTCGAAGCGTGAAGGAGGATCTGAAGGCGCGAGACAAATCAGGAACGGTACGGCTCGATCAAAGCCCGGATCGTCGCTCAAATTTGTCGGCGCAAATGCATCACCGCAACTAGGGGTGGCAATTTTCGACACGACACGAACCTAACACGAAATTAATGGGTTTGGGTTGAGGTTTCGGGAATTCGGGTCAGAATCGGGTTGGACCCGATGAACCCGAAAAGAAAACCGGTCGATTTCGGGTCAACCCGTGGTGACCTGATATGACCCGATATGACCCGTTTACGAATTAAAAATAATTTAATAAACATAAAAATAATTTTATCTAACTAAACTAAGTTATTCTTTTTTTCAAAGGCATTAATTACTTAATCCTAAACGAATTTATTTAATTTGTGTGAAGTTGAAATTATTGTACTTGGACAAATAATATATTATATTATTTTTCACTTTTGTATTGTTTTAATTTATTTTATATTTTGCTTGGGATAAAACACTTTTACGGTGTTTAATTTATTTTAGATTTGATTTGGAATCATTTATTTAAATTTTTATTACTTGATTATGTAATTAGTTTTGTGAGAAATTGATTTTATTAGAAATTACAGTGATAAATTAATAAATTAAAATTAAGTTTCGGGTCATTTCGGGTCGACCCGCCGCCCCGTAAACCTGAAATTTTCGGGTTCGGGTCAGCATACCTGACCCGTCACGGGTTGGCGGGTCGGGGTTCGGGTCAACAGATTTTCTGGCGGGTCTGTTGACCCGAACCCGACCCGCCAACCTGATTTGGACCCGAATTGCCACCCCTAACTGCAAGCGTGAAGGATTGATTTCATGATAATTTAGAGTTGCGGGATGAGGGAAAAAAACAGGGTGCAAATCAATAACAAAAAAAAATATAAAGTAAATAAATAAAAGGATAAGAGGAAAATGCTTGAATTGACGCTTAAAATGAATTTCGGTCTAGAAAAGCCACACTGCTTCGCAGGACGGGGTAGTTTAAAAGAATAACGCGAAAGGAACATGGCGGGTGCGATCATACCAGCACTAATGCACCGGATCCCATCAGAACTCCGAAGTTAAGCGTGCTTGGGCGAGAGTAGTACTAGGATGGGTGACCCCCTGGGAAGTCCTCGTGTTGCACCCCTCTCTTTTTTGTTTCGAAATCCAAATTTCCTATTCGTTCTTTATCCTGTAGTAATTTAGCTCCGTCGGAACGATTGCTTAATATTTTGCTTCTTGTCGAAGCGTGAAGGAGGATCTGAAGGCGCGAGACAAATCAGGAACGGTACGGCTCGATCAAAGCCCGGATCGTCGCTCAAATTTGTCGGCGCAAATGCATCACCGCAACTAGGGGTGGCAATTTTCGACACGACACGAACCTAACACGAAATTAATGGGTTTGGGTTGAGGTTTCGGGAATTCGGGTCAGAATCGGGTTGGACCCGATGAACCCGAAAAGAAAACCGGTCGATTTCGGGTCAACCCGTGGTGACCTGATATGACCCGATATGACCCGTTTACGAATTAAAAATAATTTAATAAACATAAAAATAATTTTATCTAACTAAACTAAGTTATTCTTTTTTTCAAAGGCATTAATTACTTAATCCTAAACGAATTTATTTAATTTGTGTGAAGTTGAAATTATTGTACTTGGACAAATAATATATTATATTATTTTTCACTTTTGTATTGTTTTAATTTATTTTATATTTTGCTTGGGATAAAACACTTTTACGGTGTTTAATTTATTTTAGATTTGATTTGGAATCATTTATTTAAATTTTTATTACTTGATTATGTAATTAGTTTTGTGAGAAATTGATTTTATTAGAAATTACAGTGATAAATTAATAAATTAAAATTAAGTTTCGGGTCATTTCGGGTCGACCCGCCGCCCCGTAAACCTGAAATTTTCGGGTTCGGGTCAGCATACCTGACCCGTCACGGGTTGGCGGGTCGGGGTTCGGGTCAACAGATTTTCTGGCGGGTCTGTTGACCCGAACCCGACCCGCCAACCTGATTTGGACCCGAATTGCCACCCCTAACTGCAAGCGTGAAGGATTGATTTCATGATAATTTAGAGTTGCGGGATGAGGGAAAAAAACAGGGTGCAAATCAATAACAAAAAAAAATATAAAGTAAATAAATAAAAGGATAAGAGGAAAATGCTTGAATTGACGCTTAAAATGAATTTCGGTCTAGAAAAGCCACACTGCTTCGCAGGACGGGGTAGTTTAAAAGAATAACGCGAAAGGAACATGGCGGGTGCGATCATACCAGCACTAATGCACCGGATCCCATCAGAACTCCGAAGTTAAGCGTGCTTGGGCGAGAGTAGTACTAGGATGGGTGACCCCCTGGGAAGTCCTCGTGTTGCACCCCTCTCTTTTTTGTTTCGAAATCCAAATTTCCTATTCGTTCTTTATCCTGTAGTAATTTAGCTCCGTCGGAACGATTGCTTAATATTTTGCTTCTTGTCGAAGCGTGAAGGAGGATCTGAAGGCGCGAGACAAATCAGGAACGGTACGGCTCGATCAAAGCCCGGATCGTCGCTCAAATTTGTCGGCGCAAATGCATCACCGCAACTAGGGGTGGCAATTTTCGACACGACACGAACCTAACACGAAATTAATGGGTTTGGGTTGAGGTTTCGGGAATTCGGGTCAGAATCGGGTTGGACCCGATGAACCCGAAAAGAAAACCGGTCGATTTCGGGTCAACCCGTGGTGACCTGATATGACCCGATATGACCCGTTTACGAATTAAAAATAATTTAATAAACATAAAAATAATTTTATCTAACTAAACTAAGTTATTCTTTTTTTCAAAGGCATTAATTACTTAATCCTAAACGAATTTATTTAATTTGTGTGAAGTTGAAATTATTGTACTTGGACAAATAATATATTATATTATTTTTCACTTTTGTATTGTTTTAATTTATTTTATATTTTGCTTGGGATAAAACACTTTTACGGTGTTTAATTTATTTTAGATTTGATTTGGAATCATTTATTTAAATTTTTATTACTTGATTATGTAATTAGTTTTGTGAGAAATTGATTTTATTAGAAATTACAGTGATAAATTAATAAATTAAAATTAAGTTTCGGGTCATTTCGGGTCGACCCGCCGCCCCGTAAACCTGAAATTTTCGGGTTCGGGTCAGCATACCTGACCCGTCACGGGTTGGCGGGTCGGGGTTCGGGTCAACAGATTTTCTGGCGGGTCTGTTGACCCGAACCCGACCCGCCAACCTGATTTGGACCCGAATTGCCACCCCTAACTGCAAGCGTGAAGGATTGATTTCATGATAATTTAGAGTTGCGGGATGAGGGAAAAAAACAGGGTGCAAATCAATAACAAAAAAAAATATAAAGTAAATAAATAAAAGGATAAGAGGAAAATGCTTGAATTGACGCTTAAAATGAATTTCGGTCTAGAAAAGCCACACTGCTTCGCAGGACGGGGTAGTTTAAAAGAATAACGCGAAAGGAACATGGCGGGTGCGATCATACCAGCACTAATGCACCGGATCCCATCAGAACTCCGAAGTTAAGCGTGCTTGGGCGAGAGTAGTACTAGGATGGGTGACCCCCTGGGAAGTCCTCGTGTTGCACCCCTCTCTTTTTTGTTTCGAAATCCAAATTTCCTATTCGTTCTTTATCCTGTAGTAATTTAGCTCCGTCGGAACGATTGCTTAATATTTTGCTTCTTGTCGAAGCGTGAAGGAGGATCTGAAGGCGCGAGACAAATCAGGAACGGTACGGCTCGATCAAAGCCCGGATCGTCGCTCAAATTTGTCGGCGCAAATGCATCACCGCAACTAGGGGTGGCAATTTTCGACACGACACGAACCTAACACGAAATTAATGGGTTTGGGTTGAGGTTTCGGGAATTCGGGTCAGAATCGGGTTGGACCCGATGAACCCGAAAAGAAAACCGGTCGATTTCGGGTCAACCCGTGGTGACCTGATATGACCCGATATGACCCGTTTACGAATTAAAAATAATTTAATAAACATAAAAATAATTTTATCTAACTAAACTAAGTTATTCTTTTTTTCAAAGGCATTAATTACTTAATCCTAAACGAATTTATTTAATTTGTGTGAAGTTGAAATTATTATACTTGGACAAATAATATATTATATTATTTTTCACTTTTGTATTGTTTTAATTTATTTTATATTTTGCTTGGGATAAAACACTTTTACGGTGTTTAATTTATTTTAGATTTGATTTGGAATCATTTATTTAAATTTTTATTACTTGATTATGTAATTAGTTTTGTGAGAAATTGATTTTATTAGAAATTACAGTGATAAATTAATAAATTAAAATTAAGTTTCGGGTCATTTCGGGTCGACCCGCCGCCCCGTAAACCTGAAATTTTCGGGTTCGGGTCAGCATACCTGACCCGTCACGGGTTGGCGGGTCGGGGTTCGGGTCAACAGATTTTCTGGCGGGTCTGTTGACCCGAACCCGACCCGCCAACCTGATTTGGACCCGAATTGCCACCCCTAACTGCAAGCGTGAAGGATTGATTTCATGATAATTTAGAGTTGCGGGATGAGGGAAAAAAACAGGGTGCAAATCAATAACAAAAAAAAATATAAAGTAAATAAATAAAAGGATAAGAGGAAAATGCTTGAATTGACGCTTAAAATGAATTTCGGTCTAGAAAAGCCACACTGCTTCGCAGGACGGGGTAGTTTAAAAGAATAACGCGAAAGGAACATGGCGGGTGCGATCATACCAGCACTAATGCACCGGATCCCATCAGAACTCCGAAGTTAAGCGTGCTTGGGCGAGAGTAGTACTAGGATGGGTGACCCCCTGGGAAGTCCTCGTGTTGCACCCCTCTCTTTTTTGTTTCGAAATCCAAATTTCCTATTCGTTCTTTATCCTGTAGTAATTTAGCTCCGTCGGAACGATTGCTTAATATTTTGCTTCTTGTCGAAGCGTGAAGGAGGATCTGAAGGCGCGAGACAAATCAGGAACGGTACGGCTCGATCAAAGCCCGGATCGTCGCTCAAATTTGTCGGCGCAAATGTATCACCGCAACTAGGGGTGGCAATTTTCGACACGACACGAACCTAACACGAAATTAATGGGTTTGGGTTGAGGTTTCGGGAATTCGGGTCAGAATCGGGTTGGACCCGATGAACCCGAAAAGAAAACCGGTCGATTTCGGGTCAACCCGTGGTGACCTGATATGACCCGATATGACCCGTTTACGAATTAAAAATAATTTAATAAACATAAAAATAATTTTATCTAACTAAACTAAGTTATTCTTTTTTTCAAAGGCATTAATTACTTAATCCTAAACGAATTTATTTAATTTGTGTGAAGTTGAAATTATTATACTTGGACAAATAATATATTATATTATTTTTCACTTTTGTATTGTTTTAATTTATTTTATATTTTGCTTGGGATAAAACACTTTTACGGTGTTTAATTTATTTTAGATTTGATTTGGAATCATTTATTTAAATTTTTATTACTTGATTATGTAATTAGTTTTGTGAGAAATTGATTTTATTAGAAATTACAGTGATAAATTAATAAATTAAAATTAAGTTTCGGGTCATTTCGGGTCGACCCGCCGCCCCGTAAACCTGAAATTTTCGGGTTCGGGTCAGCATACCTGACCCGTCACGGGTTGGCGGGTCGGGGTTCGGGTCAACAGATTTTCTGGCGGGTCTGTTGACCCGAACCCGACCCGCCAACCTGATTTGGACCCGAATTGCCACCCCTAACTGCAAGCGTGAAGGATTGATTTCATGATAATTTAGAGTTGCGGGATGAGGGAAAAAAACAGGGTGCAAATCAATAACAAAAAAAAATATAAAGTAAATAAATAAAAGGATAAGAGGAAAATGCTTGAATTGACGCTTAAAATGAATTTCGGTCTAGAAAAGCCACACTGCTTCGCAGGACGGGGTAGTTTAAAAGAATAACGCGAAAGGAACATGGCGGGTGCGATCATACCAGCACTAATGCACCGGATCCCATCAGAACTCCGAAGTTAAGCGTGCTTGGGCGAGAGTAGTACTAGGATGGGTGACCCCCTGGGAAGTCCTCGTGTTGCACCCCTCTCTTTTTTGTTTCGAAATCCAAATTTCCTATTCGTTCTTTATCCTGTAGTAATTTAGCTCCGTCGGAACGATTGCTTAATATTTTGCTTCTTGTCGAAGCGTGAAGGAGGATCTGAAGGCGCGAGACAAATCAGGAACGGTACGGCTCGATCAAAGCCCGGATCGTCGCTCAAATTTGTCGGCGCAAATGTATCACCGCAACTAGGGGTGGCAATTTTCGACACGACACGAACCTAACACGAAATTAATGGGTTTGGGTTGAGGTTTCGGGAATTCGGGTCAGAATCGGGTTGGACCCGATGAACCCGAAAAGAAAACCGGTCGATTTCGGGTCAACCCGTGGTGACCTGATATGACCCGATATGACCCGTTTACGAATTAAAAATAATTTAATAAACATAAAAATAATTTTATCTAACTAAACTAAGTTATTCTTTTTTTCAAAGGCATTAATTACTTAATCCTAAACGAATTTATTTAATTTGTGTGAAGTTGAAATTATTATACTTGGACAAATAATATATTATATTATTTTTCACTTTTGTATTGTTTTAATTTATTTTATATTTTGCTTGGGATAAAACACTTTTACGGTGTTTAATTTATTTTAGATTTGATTTGGAATCATTTATTTAAATTTTTATTACTTGATTATGTAATTAGTTTTGTGAGAAATTGATTTTATTAGAAATTACAGTGATAAATTAATAAATTAAAATTAAGTTTCGGGTCATTTCGGGTCGACCCGCCGCCCCGTAAACCTGAAATTTTCGGGTTCGGGTCAGCATACCTGACCCGTCACGGGTTGGCGGGTCGGGGTTCGGGTCAACAGATTTTCTGGCGGGTCTGTTGACCCGAACCCGACCCGCCAACCTGATTTGGACCCGAATTGCCACCCCTAACTGCAAGCGTGAAGGATTGATTTCATGATAATTTAGAGTTGCGGGATGAGGGAAAAAAACAGGGTGCAAATCAATAACAAAAAAAAATATAAAGTAAATAAATAAAAGGATAAGAGGAAAATGCTTGAATTGACGCTTAAAATGAATTTCGGTCTAGAAAAGCCACACTGCTTCGCAGGACGGGGTAGTTTAAAAGAATAACGCGAAAGGAACATGGCGGGTGCGATCATACCAGCACTAATGCACCGGATCCCATCAGAACTCCGAAGTTAAGCGTGCTTGGGCGAGAGTAGTACTAGGATGGGTGACCCCCTGGGAAGTCCTCGTGTTGCACCCCTCTCTTTTTTGTTTCGAAATCCAAATTTCCTATTCGTTCTTTATCCTGTAGTAATTTAGCTCCGTCGGAACGATTGCTTAATATTTTGCTTCTTGTCGAAGCGTGAAGGAGGATCTGAAGGCGCGAGACAAATCAGGAACGGTACGGCTCGATCAAAGCCCGGATCGTCGCTCAAATTTGTCGGCGCAAATGCATCACCGCAACTAGGGGTGGCAATTTTCGACACGACACGAACCTAACACGAAATTAATGGGTTTGGGTTGAGGTTTCGGGAATTCGGGTCAGAATCGGGTTGGACCCGATGAACCCGAAAAGAAAACCGGTCGATTTCGGGTCAACCCGTGGTGACCTGATATGACCCGATATGACCCGTTTACGAATTAAAAATAATTTAATAAACATAAAAATAATTTTATCTAACTAAACTAAGTTATTCTTTTTTTCAAAGGCATTAATTACTTAATCCTAAACGAATTTATTTAATTTGTGTGAAGTTGAAATTATTGTACTTGGACAAATAATATATTATATTATTTTTCACTTTTGTATTGTTTTAATTTATTTTATATTTTGCTTGGGATAAAACACTTTTACGGTGTTTAATTTATTTTAGATTTGATTTGGAATCATTTATTTAAATTTTTATTACTTGATTATGTAATTAGTTTTGTGAGAAATTGATTTTATTAGAAATTACAGTGATAAATTAATAAATTAAAATTAAGTTTCGGGTCATTTCGGGTCGACCCGCCGCCCCGTAAACCTGAAATTTTCGGGTTCGGGTCAGCATACCTGACCCGTCACGGGTTGGCGGGTCGGGGTTCGGGTCAACAGATTTTCTGGCGGGTCTGTTGACCCGAACCCGACCCGCCAACCTGATTTGGACCCGAATTGCCACCCCTAACTGCAAGCGTGAAGGATTGATTTCATGATAATTTAGAGTTGCGGGATGAGGGAAAAAAACAGGGTGCAAATCAATAACAAAAAAAAATATAAAGTAAATAAATAAAAGGATAAGAGGAAAATGCTTGAATTGACGCTTAAAATGAATTTCGGTCTAGAAAAGCCACACTGCTTCGCAGGACGGGGTAGTTTAAAAGAATAACGCGAAAGGAACATGGCGGGTGCGATCATACCAGCACTAATGCACCGGATCCCATCAGAACTCCGAAGTTAAGCGTGCTTGGGCGAGAGTAGTACTAGGATGGGTGACCCCCTGGGAAGTCCTCGTGTTGCACCCCTCTCTTTTTTGTTTCGAAATCCAAATTTCCTATTCGTTCTTTATCCTGTAGTAATTTAGCTCCGTCGGAACGATTGCTTAATATTTTGCTTCTTGTCGAAGCGTGAAGGAGGATCTGAAGGCGCGAGACAAATCAGGAACGGTACGGCTCGATCAAAGCCCGGATCGTCGCTCAAATTTGTCGGCGCAAATGCATCACCGCAACTAGGGGTGGCAATTTTCGACACGACACGAACCTAACACGAAATTAATGGGTTTGGGTTGAGGTTTCGGGAATTCGGGTCAGAATCGGGTTGGACCCGATGAACCCGAAAAGAAAACCGGTCGATTTCGGGTCAACCCGTGGTGACCTGATATGACCCGATATGACCCGTTTACGAATTAAAAATAATTTAATAAACATAAAAATAATTTTATCTAACTAAACTAAGTTATTCTTTTTTTCAAAGGCATTAATTACTTAATCCTAAACGAATTTATTTAATTTGTGTGAAGTTGAAATTATTGTACTTGGACAAATAATATATTATATTATTTTTCACTTTTGTATTGTTTTAATTTATTTTATATTTTGCTTGGGATAAAACACTTTTACGGTGTTTAATTTATTTTAGATTTGATTTGGAATCATTTATTTAAATTTTTATTACTTGATTATGTAATTAGTTTTGTGAGAAATTGATTTTATTAGAAATTACAGTGATAAATTAATAAATTAAAATTAAGTTTCGGGTCATTTCGGGTCGACCCGCCGCCCCGTAAACCTGAAATTTTCGGGTTCGGGTCAGCATACCTGACCCGTCACGGGTTGGCGGGTCGGGGTTCGGGTCAACAGATTTTCTGGCGGGTCTGTTGACCCGAACCCGACCCGCCAACCTGATTTGGACCCGAATTGCCACCCCTAACTGCAAGCGTGAAGGATTGATTTCATGATAATTTAGAGTTGCGGGATGAGGGAAAAAAACAGGGTGCAAATCAATAACAAAAAAAAATATAAAGTAAATAAATAAAAGGATAAGAGGAAAATGCTTGAATTGACGCTTAAAATGAATTTCGGTCTAGAAAAGCCACACTGCTTCGCAGGACGGGGTAGTTTAAAAGAATAACGCGAAAGGAACATGGCGGGTGCGATCATACCAGCACTAATGCACCGGATCCCATCAGAACTCCGAAGTTAAGCGTGCTTGGGCGAGAGTAGTACTAGGATGGGTGACCCCCTGGGAAGTCCTCGTGTTGCACCCCTCTCTTTTTTGTTTCGAAATCCAAATTTCCTATTCGTTCTTTATCCTGTAGTAATTTAGCTCCGTCGGAACGATTGCTTAATATTTTGCTTCTTGTCGAAGCGTGAAGGAGGATCTGAAGGCGCGAGACAAATCAGGAACGGTACGGCTCGATCAAAGCCCGGATCGTCGCTCAAATTTGTCGGCGCAAATGCATCACCGCAACTAGGGGTGGCAATTTTCGACACGACACGAACCTAACACGAAATTAATGGGTTTGGGTTGAGGTTTCGGGAATTCGGGTCAGAATCGGGTTGGACCCGATGAACCCGAAAAGAAAACCGGTCGATTTCGGGTCAACCCGTGGTGACCTGATATGACCCGATATGACCCGTTTACGAATTAAAAATAATTTAATAAACATAAAAATAATTTTATCTAACTAAACTAAGTTATTCTTTTTTTCAAAGGCATTAATTACTTAATCCTAAACGAATTTATTTAATTTGTGTGAAGTTGAAATTATTGTACTTGGACAAATAATATATTATATTATTTTTCACTTTTGTATTGTTTTAATTTATTTTATATTTTGCTTGGGATAAAACACTTTTACGGTGTTTAATTTATTTTAGATTTGATTTGGAATCATTTATTTAAATTTTTATTACTTGATTATGTAATTAGTTTTGTGAGAAATTGATTTTATTAGAAATTACAGTGATAAATTAATAAATTAAAATTAAGTTTCGGGTCATTTCGGGTCGACCCGCCGCCCCGTAAACCTGAAATTTTCGGGTTCGGGTCAGCATACCTGACCCGTCACGGGTTGGCGGGTCGGGGTTCGGGTCAACAGATTTTCTGGCGGGTCTGTTGACCCGAACCCGACCCGCCAACCTGATTTGGACCCGAATTGCCACCCCTAACTGCAAGCGTGAAGGATTGATTTCATGATAATTTAGAGTTGCGGGATGAGGGAAAAAAACAGGGTGCAAATCAATAACAAAAAAAAATATAAAGTAAATAAATAAAAGGATAAGAGGAAAATGCTTGAATTGACGCTTAAAATGAATTTCGGTCTAGAAAAGCCACACTGCTTCGCAGGACGGGGTAGTTTAAAAGAATAACGCGAAAGGAACATGGCGGGTGCGATCATACCAGCACTAATGCACCGGATCCCATCAGAACTCCGAAGTTAAGCGTGCTTGGGCGAGAGTAGTACTAGGATGGGTGACCCCCTGGGAAGTCCTCGTGTTGCACCCCTCTCTTTTTTGTTTCGAAATCCAAATTTCCTATTCGTTCTTTATCCTGTAGTAATTTAGCTCCGTCGGAACGATTGCTTAATATTTTGCTTCTTGTCGAAGCGTGAAGGAGGATCTGAAGGCGCGAGACAAATCAGGAACGGTACGGCTCGATCAAAGCCCGGATCGTCGCTCAAATTTGTCGGCGCAAATGCATCACCGCAACTAGGGGTGGCAATTTTCGACACGACACGAACCTAACACGAAATTAATGGGTTTGGGTTGAGGTTTCGGGAATTCGGGTCAGAATCGGGTTGGACCCGATGAACCCGAAAAGAAAACCGGTCGATTTCGGGTCAACCCGTGGTGACCTGATATGACCCGATATGACCCGTTTACGAATTAAAAATAATTTAATAAACATAAAAATAATTTTATCTAACTAAACTAAGTTATTCTTTTTTTCAAAGGCATTAATTACTTAATCCTAAACGAATTTATTTAATTTGTGTGAAGTTGAAATTATTGTACTTGGACAAATAATATATTATATTATTTTTCACTTTTGTATTGTTTTAATTTATTTTATATTTTGCTTGGGATAAAACACTTTTACGGTGTTTAATTTATTTTAGATTTGATTTGGAATCATTTATTTAAATTTTTATTACTTGATTATGTAATTAGTTTTGTGAGAAATTGATTTTATTAGAAATTACAGTGATAAATTAATAAATTAAAATTAAGTTTCGGGTCATTTCGGGTCGACCCGCCGCCCCGTAAACCTGAAATTTTCGGGTTCGGGTCAGCATACCTGACCCGTCACGGGTTGGCGGGTCGGGGTTCGGGTCAACAGATTTTCTGGCGGGTCTGTTGACCCGAACCCGACCCGCCAACCTGATTTGGACCCGAATTGCCACCCCTAACTGCAAGCGTGAAGGATTGATTTCATGATAATTTAGAGTTGCGGGATGAGGGAAAAAAACAGGGTGCAAATCAATAACAAAAAAAAATATAAAGTAAATAAATAAAAGGATAAGAGGAAAATGCTTGAATTGACGCTTAAAATGAATTTCGGTCTAGAAAAGCCACACTGCTTCGCAGGACGGGGTAGTTTAAAAGAATAACGCGAAAGGAACATGGCGGGTGCGATCATACCAGCACTAATGCACCGGATCCCATCAGAACTCCGAAGTTAAGCGTGCTTGGGCGAGAGTAGTACTAGGATGGGTGACCCCCTGGGAAGTCCTCGTGTTGCACCCCTCTCTTTTTTGTTTCGAAATCCAAATTTCCTATTCGTTCTTTATCCTGTAGTAATTTAGCTCCGTCGGAACGATTGCTTAATATTTTGCTTCTTGTCGAAGCGTGAAGGAGGATCTGAAGGCGCGAGACAAATCAGGAACGGTACGGCTCGATCAAAGCCCGGATCGTCGCTCAAATTTGTCGGCGCAAATGCATCACCGCAACTAGGG
Organism: Coffea arabica; assembly: GCF_036785885.1. Taxonomy (NCBI): domain Eukaryota; kingdom Viridiplantae; phylum Streptophyta; class Magnoliopsida; order Gentianales; family Rubiaceae; genus Coffea; species Coffea arabica. The sequence goes on along the minus strand of NC_092331.1, from coordinate 39,994,609 downwards.
GTGGCAATTTTCGACACGACACGAACCTAACACGAAATTAATGGGTTTGGGTTGAGGTTTCGGGAATTCGGGTCAGAATCGGGTTGGACCCGATGAACCCGAAAAGAAAACCGGTCGATTTCGGGTCAACCCGTGGTGACCTGATATGACCCGATATGACCCGTTTACGAATTAAAAATAATTTAATAAACATAAAAATAATTTTATCTAACTAAACTAAGTTATTCTTTTTTTCAAAGGCATTAATTACTTAATCCTAAACGAATTTATTTAATTTGTGTGAAGTTGAAATTATTGTACTTGGACAAATAATATATTATATTATTTTTCACTTTTGTATTGTTTTAATTTATTTTATATTTTGCTTGGGATAAAACACTTTTACGGTGTTTAATTTATTTTAGATTTGATTTGGAATCATTTATTTAAATTTTTATTACTTGATTATGTAATTAGTTTTGTGAGAAATTGATTTTATTAGAAATTACAGTGATAAATTAATAAATTAAAATTAAGTTTCGGGTCATTTCGGGTCGACCCGCCGCCCCGTAAACCTGAAATTTTCGGGTTCGGGTCAGCATACCTGACCCGTCACGGGTTGGCGGGTCGGGGTTCGGGTCAACAGATTTTCTGGCGGGTCTGTTGACCCGAACCCGACCCGCCAACCTGATTTGGACCCGAATTGCCACCCCTAACTGCAAGCGTGAAGGATTGATTTCATGATAATTTAGAGTTGCGGGATGAGGGAAAAAAACAGGGTGCAAATCAATAACAAAAAAAAATATAAAGTAAATAAATAAAAGGATAAGAGGAAAATGCTTGAATTGACGCTTAAAATGAATTTCGGTCTAGAAAAGCCACACTGCTTCGCAGGACGGGGTAGTTTAAAAGAATAACGCGAAAGGAACATGGCGGGTGCGATCATACCAGCACTAATGCACCGGATCCCATCAGAACTCCGAAGTTAAGCGTGCTTGGGCGAGAGTAGTACTAGGATGGGTGACCCCCTGGGAAGTCCTCGTGTTGCACCCCTCTCTTTTTTGTTTCGAAATCCAAATTTCCTATTCGTTCTTTATCCTGTAGTAATTTAGCTCCGTCGGAACGATTGCTTAATATTTTGCTTCTTGTCGAAGCGTGAAGGAGGATCTGAAGGCGCGAGACAAATCAGGAACGGTACGGCTCGATCAAAGCCCGGATCGTCGCTCAAATTTGTCGGCGCAAATGCATCACCGCAACTAGGGGTGGCAATTTTCGACACGACACGAACCTAACACGAAATTAATGGGTTTGGGTTGAGGTTTCGGGAATTCGGGTCAGAATCGGGTTGGACCCGATGAACCCGAAAAGAAAACCGGTCGATTTCGGGTCAACCCGTGGTGACCTGATATGACCCGATATGACCCGTTTACGAATTAAAAATAATTTAATAAACATAAAAATAATTTTATCTAACTAAACTAAGTTATTCTTTTTTTCAAAGGCATTAATTACTTAATCCTAAACGAATTTATTTAATTTGTGTGAAGTTGAAATTATTGTACTTGGACAAATAATATATTATATTATTTTTCACTTTTGTATTGTTTTAATTTATTTTATATTTTGCTTGGGATAAAACACTTTTACGGTGTTTAATTTATTTTAGATTTGATTTGGAATCATTTATTTAAATTTTTATTACTTGATTATGTAATTAGTTTTGTGAGAAATTGATTTTATTAGAAATTACAGTGATAAATTAATAAATTAAAATTAAGTTTCGGGTCATTTCGGGTCGACCCGCCGCCCCGTAAACCTGAAATTTTCGGGTTCGGGTCAGCATACCTGACCCGTCACGGGTTGGCGGGTCGGGGTTCGGGTCAACAGATTTTCTGGCGGGTCTGTTGACCCGAACCCGACCCGCCAACCTGATTTGGACCCGAATTGCCACCCCTAACTGCAAGCGTGAAGGATTGATTTCATGATAATTTAGAGTTGCGGGATGAGGGAAAAAAACAGGGTGCAAATCAATAACAAAAAAAAATATAAAGTAAATAAATAAAAGGATAAGAGGAAAATGCTTGAATTGACGCTTAAAATGAATTTCGGTCTAGAAAAGCCACACTGCTTCGCAGGACGGGGTAGTTTAAAAGAATAACGCGAAAGGAACATGGCGGGTGCGATCATACCAGCACTAATGCACCGGATCCCATCAGAACTCCGAAGTTAAGCGTGCTTGGGCGAGAGTAGTACTAGGATGGGTGACCCCCTGGGAAGTCCTCGTGTTGCACCCCTCTCTTTTTTGTTTCGAAATCCAAATTTCCTATTCGTTCTTTATCCTGTAGTAATTTAGCTCCGTCGGAACGATTGCTTAATATTTTGCTTCTTGTCGAAGCGTGAAGGAGGATCTGAAGGCGCGAGACAAATCAGGAACGGTACGGCTCGATCAAAGCCCGGATCGTCGCTCAAATTTGTCGGCGCAAATGCATCACCGCAACTAGGGGTGGCAATTTTCGACACGACACGAACCTAACACGAAATTAATGGGTTTGGGTTGAGGTTTCGGGAATTCGGGTCAGAATCGGGTTGGACCCGATGAACCCGAAAAGAAAACCGGTCGATTTCGGGTCAACCCGTGGTGACCTGATATGACCCGATATGACCCGTTTACGAATTAAAAATAATTTAATAAACATAAAAATAATTTTATCTAACTAAACTAAGTTATTCTTTTTTTCAAAGGCATTAATTACTTAATCCTAAACGAATTTATTTAATTTGTGTGAAGTTGAAATTATTGTACTTGGACAAATAATATATTATATTATTTTTCACTTTTGTATTGTTTTAATTTATTTTATATTTTGCTTGGGATAAAACACTTTTACGGTGTTTAATTTATTTTAGATTTGATTTGGAATCATTTATTTAAATTTTTATTACTTGATTATGTAATTAGTTTTGTGAGAAATTGATTTTATTAGAAATTACAGTGATAAATTAATAAATTAAAATTAAGTTTCGGGTCATTTCGGGTCGACCCGCCGCCCCGTAAACCTGAAATTTTCGGGTTCGGGTCAGCATACCTGACCCGTCACGGGTTGGCGGGTCGGGGTTCGGGTCAACAGATTTTCTGGCGGGTCTGTTGACCCGAACCCGACCCGCCAACCTGATTTGGACCCGAATTGCCACCCCTAACTGCAAGCGTGAAGGATTGATTTCATGATAATTTAGAGTTGCGGGATGAGGGAAAAAAACAGGGTGCAAATCAATAACAAAAAAAAATATAAAGTAAATAAATAAAAGGATAAGAGGAAAATGCTTGAATTGACGCTTAAAATGAATTTCGGTCTAGAAAAGCCACACTGCTTCGCAGGACGGGGTAGTTTAAAAGAATAACGCGAAAGGAACATGGCGGGTGCGATCATACCAGCACTAATGCACCGGATCCCATCAGAACTCCGAAGTTAAGCGTGCTTGGGCGAGAGTAGTACTAGGATGGGTGACCCCCTGGGAAGTCCTCGTGTTGCACCCCTCTCTTTTTTGTTTCGAAATCCAAATTTCCTATTCGTTCTTTATCCTGTAGTAATTTAGCTCCGTCGGAACGATTGCTTAATATTTTGCTTCTTGTCGAAGCGTGAAGGAGGATCTGAAGGCGCGAGACAAATCAGGAACGGTACGGCTCGATCAAAGCCCGGATCGTCGCTCAAATTTGTCGGCGCAAATGCATCACCGCAACTAGGGGTGGCAATTTTCGACACGACACGAACCTAACACGAAATTAATGGGTTTGGGTTGAGGTTTCGGGAATTCGGGTCAGAATCGGGTTGGACCCGATGAACCCGAAAAGAAAACCGGTCGATTTCGGGTCAACCCGTGGTGACCTGATATGACCCGATATGACCCGTTTACGAATTAAAAATAATTTAATAAACATAAAAATAATTTTATCTAACTAAACTAAGTTATTCTTTTTTTCAAAGGCATTAATTACTTAATCCTAAACGAATTTATTTAATTTGTGTGAAGTTGAAATTATTGTACTTGGACAAATAATATATTATATTATTTTTCACTTTTGTATTGTTTTAATTTATTTTATATTTTGCTTGGGATAAAACACTTTTACGGTGTTTAATTTATTTTAGATTTGATTTGGAATCATTTATTTAAATTTTTATTACTTGATTATGTAATTAGTTTTGTGAGAAATTGATTTTATTAGAAATTACAGTGATAAATTAATAAATTAAAATTAAGTTTCGGGTCATTTCGGGTCGACCCGCCGCCCCGTAAACCTGAAATTTTCGGGTTCGGGTCAGCATACCTGACCCGTCACGGGTTGGCGGGTCGGGGTTCGGGTCAACAGATTTTCTGGCGGGTCTGTTGACCCGAACCCGACCCGCCAACCTGATTTGGACCCGAATTGCCACCCCTAACTGCAAGCGTGAAGGATTGATTTCATGATAATTTAGAGTTGCGGGATGAGGGAAAAAAACAGGGTGCAAATCAATAACAAAAAAAAATATAAAGTAAATAAATAAAAGGATAAGAGGAAAATGCTTGAATTGACGCTTAAAATGAATTTCGGTCTAGAAAAGCCACACTGCTTCGCAGGACGGGGTAGTTTAAAAGAATAACGCGAAAGGAACATGGCGGGTGCGATCATACCAGCACTAATGCACCGGATCCCATCAGAACTCCGAAGTTAAGCGTGCTTGGGCGAGAGTAGTACTAGGATGGGTGACCCCCTGGGAAGTCCTCGTGTTGCACCCCTCTCTTTTTTGTTTCGAAATCCAAATTTCCTATTCGTTCTTTATCCTGTAGTAATTTAGCTCCGTCGGAACGATTGCTTAATATTTTGCTTCTTGTCGAAGCGTGAAGGAGGATCTGAAGGCGCGAGACAAATCAGGAACGGTACGGCTCGATCAAAGCCCGGATCGTCGCTCAAATTTGTCGGCGCAAATGCATCACCGCAACTAGGGGTGGCAATTTTCGACACGACACGAACCTAACACGAAATTAATGGGTTTGGGTTGAGGTTTCGGGAATTCGGGTCAGAATCGGGTTGGACCCGATGAACCCGAAAAGAAAACCGGTCGATTTCGGGTCAACCCGTGGTGACCTGATATGACCCGATATGACCCGTTTACGAATTAAAAATAATTTAATAAACATAAAAATAATTTTATCTAACTAAACTAAGTTATTCTTTTTTTCAAAGGCATTAATTACTTAATCCTAAACGAATTTATTTAATTTGTGTGAAGTTGAAATTATTGTACTTGGACAAATAATATATTATATTATTTTTCACTTTTGTATTGTTTTAATTTATTTTATATTTTGCTTGGGATAAAACACTTTTACGGTGTTTAATTTATTTTAGATTTGATTTGGAATCATTTATTTAAATTTTTATTACTTGATTATGTAATTAGTTTTGTGAGAAATTGATTTTATTAGAAATTACAGTGATAAATTAATAAATTAAAATTAAGTTTCGGGTCATTTCGGGTCGACCCGCCGCCCCGTAAACCTGAAATTTTCGGGTTCGGGTCAGCATACCTGACCCGTCACGGGTTGGCGGGTCGGGGTTCGGGTCAACAGATTTTCTGGCGGGTCTGTTGACCCGAACCCGACCCGCCAACCTGATTTGGACCCGAATTGCCACCCCTAACTGCAAGCGTGAAGGATTGATTTCATGATAATTTAGAGTTGCGGGATGAGGGAAAAAAACAGGGTGCAAATCAATAACAAAAAAAAATATAAAGTAAATAAATAAAAGGATAAGAGGAAAATGCTTGAATTGACGCTTAAAATGAATTTCGGTCTAGAAAAGCCACACTGCTTCGCAGGACGGGGTAGTTTAAAAGAATAACGCGAAAGGAACATGGCGGGTGCGATCATACCAGCACTAATGCACCGGATCCCATCAGAACTCCGAAGTTAAGCGTGCTTGGGCGAGAGTAGTACTAGGATGGGTGACCCCCTGGGAAGTCCTCGTGTTGCACCCCTCTCTTTTTTGTTTCGAAATCCAAATTTCCTATTCGTTCTTTATCCTGTAGTAATTTAGCTCCGTCGGAACGATTGCTTAATATTTTGCTTCTTGTCGAAGCGTGAAGGAGGATCTGAAGGCGCGAGACAAATCAGGAACGGTACGGCTCGATCAAAGCCCGGATCGTCGCTCAAATTTGTCGGCGCAAATGCATCACCGCAACTAGGGGTGGCAATTTTCGACACGACACGAACCTAACACGAAATTAATGGGTTTGGGTTGAGGTTTCGGGAATTCGGGTCAGAATCGGGTTGGACCCGATGAACCCGAAAAGAAAACCGGTCGATTTCGGGTCAACCCGTGGTGACCTGATATGACCCGATATGACCCGTTTACGAATTAAAAATAATTTAATAAACATAAAAATAATTTTATCTAACTAAACTAAGTTATTCTTTTTTTCAAAGGCATTAATTACTTAATCCTAAACGAATTTATTTAATTTGTGTGAAGTTGAAATTATTGTACTTGGACAAATAATATATTATATTATTTTTCACTTTTGTATTGTTTTAATTTATTTTATATTTTGCTTGGGATAAAACACTTTTACGGTGTTTAATTTATTTTAGATTTGATTTGGAATCATTTATTTAAATTTTTATTACTTGATTATGTAATTAGTTTTGTGAGAAATTGATTTTATTAGAAATTACAGTGATAAATTAATAAATTAAAATTAAGTTTCGGGTCATTTCGGGTCGACCCGCCGCCCCGTAAACCTGAAATTTTCGGGTTCGGGTCAGCATACCTGACCCGTCACGGGTTGGCGGGTCGGGGTTCGGGTCAACAGATTTTCTGGCGGGTCTGTTGACCCGAACCCGACCCGCCAACCTGATTTGGACCCGAATTGCCACCCCTAACTGCAAGCGTGAAGGATTGATTTCATGATAATTTAGAGTTGCGGGATGAGGGAAAAAAACAGGGTGCAAATCAATAACAAAAAAAAATATAAAGTAAATAAATAAAAGGATAAGAGGAAAATGCTTGAATTGACGCTTAAAATGAATTTCGGTCTAGAAAAGCCACACTGCTTCGCAGGACGGGGTAGTTTAAAAGAATAACGCGAAAGGAACATGGCGGGTGCGATCATACCAGCACTAATGCACCGGATCCCATCAGAACTCCGAAGTTAAGCGTGCTTGGGCGAGAGTAGTACTAGGATGGGTGACCCCCTGGGAAGTCCTCGTGTTGCACCCCTCTCTTTTTTGTTTCGAAATCCAAATTTCCTATTCGTTCTTTATCCTGTAGTAATTTAGCTCCGTCGGAACGATTGCTTAATATTTTGCTTCTTGTCGAAGCGTGAAGGAGGATCTGAAGGCGCGAGACAAATCAGGAACGGTACGGCTCGATCAAAGCCCGGATCGTCGCTCAAATTTGTCGGCGCAAATGCATCACCGCAACTAGGGGTGGCAATTTTCGACACGACACGAACCTAACACGAAATTAATGGGTTTGGGTTGAGGTTTCGGGAATTCGGGTCAGAATCGGGTTGGACCCGATGAACCCGAAAAGAAAACCGGTCGATTTCGGGTCAACCCGTGGTGACCTGATATGACCCGATATGACCCGTTTACGAATTAAAAATAATTTAATAAACATAAAAATAATTTTATCTAACTAAACTAAGTTATTCTTTTTTTCAAAGGCATTAATTACTTAATCCTAAACGAATTTATTTAATTTGTGTGAAGTTGAAATTATTGTACTTGGACAAATAATATATTATATTATTTTTCACTTTTGTATTGTTTTAATTTATTTACGGTGTTTAATTTATTTTAGATTTGATTTGGAATCATTTATTTAAATTTTTATTACTTGATTATGTAATTAGTTTTGTGAGAAATTGATTTTATTAGAAATTACAGTGATAAATTAATAAATTAAAATTAAGTTTCGGGTCATTTCGGGTCGACCCGCCGCCCCGTAAACCTGAAATTTTCGGGTCCGGGTCAGCATACCTGACCCGTCACGGGTTGGCGGGTCGGGGTTCGGGTCAACAGATTTTCTGGCGGGTCTGTTGACCCGAACCCGACCCGCCAACCTGATTTGGACCCGAATTGCCACCCCTAACTGCAAGCGTGAAGGATTGATTTCATGATAATTTAGAGTTGCGGGATGAGGGAAAAAAACAGGGTGCAAATCAATAACAAAAAAATATATAAAGTAAATAAATAAAAGGATAAGAGGAAAATGCTTGAATTGACGCTTAAAATGAATTTCGGTCTAGAAAAGCCACACTGCTTCGAATTTCGGTCTAGAAAAGCCACACTGCTTCGCAGGACGGGGTAGTTTAAAAGAATAACGCGAAAGGAACATGGCGGGTGCGATCATACCAGCACTAATGCACCGGATCCCATCAGAACTCCGAAGTTAAGCGTGCTTGGGCGAGAGTAGTACTAGGATGGGTGACCCCCTGGGAAGTCCTCGTGTTGCACCCCTCTCTTTTTTGTTTCGAAATCCAAATTTCCTATTCGTTCTTTATCCTGTAGTAATTTAGCTCCGTCGGAACGATTGCTTAATATTTTGCTTCTTGTCGAAGCGTGAAGGAGGATCTGAAGGCGCGAGACAAATCAGGAACGGTACGGCTCGATCAAAGCCCGGATCGTCGCTCAAATTTGTCGGCGCAAATGTATCACCGCAACTAGGGGTGGCAATTTTCGACACGACACGAACCTAACACGAAATTAATGGGTTTGGGTTGAGGTTTCGGGAATTCGGGTCAGAATCGGGTTGGACCCGATGAACCCGAAAAGAAAACCGGTCGATTTCGGGTCAACCCGTGGTGACCTGATATGACCCGATATGACCCGTTTACGAATTAAAAATAATTTAATAAACATAAAAATAATTTTATCTAACTAAACTAAGTTATTCTTTTTTTCAAAGGCATTAATTACTTAATCCTAAACGAATTTATTTAATTTGTGTGAAGTTGAAATTATTATACTTGGACAAATAATATATTATATTATTTTTCACTTTTGTATTGTTTTAATTTATTTTATATTTTGCTTGGGATAAAACACTTTTACGGTGTTTAATTTATTTTAGATTTGATTTGGAATCATTTATTTAAATTTTTATTACTTGATTATGTAATTAGTTTTGTGAGAAATTGATTTTATTAGAAATTACAGTGATAAATTAATAAATTAAAATTAAGTTTCGGGTCATTTCGGGTCGACCCGCCGCCCCGTAAACCTGAAATTTTCGGGTCCGGGTCAGCATACCTGACCCGTCACGGGTTGGCGGGTCGGGGTTCGGGTCAACAGATTTTCTGGCGGGTCTGTTGACCCGAACCCGACCCGCCAACCTGATTTGGACCCGAATTGCCACCCCTAACTGCAAGCGTGAAGGATTGATTTCATGATAATTTAGAGTTGCGGGATGAGGGAAAAAAACAGGGTGCAAATCAATAACAAAAAAATATATAAAGTAAATAAATAAAAGGATAAGAGGAAAATGCTTGAATTGACGCTTAAAATGAATTTCGGTCTAGAAAAGCCACACTGCTTCGCAGGACGGGGTAGTTTAAAAGAATAACGCGAAAGGAACATGGCGGGTGCGATCATACCAGCACTAATGCACCGGATCCCATCAGAACTCCGAAGTTAAGCGTGCTTGGGCGAGAGTAGTACTAGGATGGGTGACCCCCTGGGAAGTCCTCGTGTTGCACCCCTCTCTTTTTTGTTTCGAAATCCAAATTTCCTATTCGTTCTTTATCCTGTAGTAATTTAGCTCCGTCGGAACGATTGCTTAATATTTTGCTTCTTGTCGAAGCGTGAAGGAGGATCTGAAGGCGCGAGACAAATCAGGAACGGTACGGCTCGATCAAAGCCCGGATCGTCGCTCAAATTTGTCGGCGCAAATGTATCACCGCAACTAGGGGTGGCAATTTTCGACACGACACGAACCTAACACGAAATTAATGGGTTTGGGTTGAGGTTTCGGGAATTCGGGTCAGAATCGGGTTGGACCCGATGAACCCGAAAAGAAAACCGGTCGATTTCGGGTCAACCCGTGGTGACCTGATATGACCCGATATGACCCGTTTACGAATTAAAAATAATTTAATAAACATAAAAATAATTTTATCTAACTAAACTAAGTTATTCTTTTTTTCAAAGGCATTAATTACTTAATCCTAAACGAATTTATTTAATTTGTGTGAAGTTGAAATTATTATACTTGGACAAATAATATATTATATTATTTTTCACTTTTGTATTGTTTTAATTTATTTTATATTTTGCTTGGGATAAAACACTTTTACGGTGTTTAATTTATTTTAGATTTGATTTGGAATCATTTATTTAAATTTTTATTACTTGATTATGTAATTAGTTTTGTGAGAAATTGATTTTATTAGAAATTACAGTGATAAATTAATAAATTAAAATTAAGTTTCGGGTCATTTCGGGTCGACCCGCCGCCCCGTAAACCTGAAATTTTCGGGTCCGGGTCAGCATACCTGACCCGTCACGGGTTGGCGGGTCGGGGTTCGGGTCAACAGATTTTCTGGCGGGTCTGTTGACCCGAACCCGACCCGCCAACCTGATTTGGACCCGAATTGCCACCCCTAACTGCAAGCGTGAAGGATTGATTTCATGATAATTTAGAGTTGCGGGATGAGGGAAAAAAACAGGGTGCAAATCAATAACAAAAAAATATATAAAGTAAATAAATAAAAGGATAAGAGGAAAATGCTTGAATTGACGCTTAAAATGAATTTCGGTCTAGAAAAGCCACACTGCTTCGCAGGACGGGGTAGTTTAAAAGAATAACGCGAAAGGAACATGGCGGGTGCGATCATACCAGCACTAATGCACCGGATCCCATCAGAACTCCGAAGTTAAGCGTGCTTGGGCGAGAGTAGTACTAGGATGGGTGACCCCCTGGGAAGTCCTCGTGTTGCACCCCTCTCTTTTTTGTTTCGAAATCCAAATTTCCTATTCGTTCTTTATCCTGTAGTAATTTAGCTCCGTCGGAACGATTGCTTAATATTTTGCTTCTTGTCGAAGCGTGAAGGAGGATCTGAAGGCGCGAGACAAATCAGGAACGGTACGGCTCGATCAAAGCCCGGATCGTCGCTCAAATTTGTCGGCGCAAATGTATCACCGCAACTAGGGGTGGCAATTTTCGACACGACACGAACCTAACACGAAATTAATGGGTTTGGGTTGAGGTTTCGGGAATTCGGGTCAGAATCGGGTTGGACCCGATGAACCCGAAAAGAAAACCGGTCGATTTCGGGTCAACCCGTGGTGACCTGATATGACCCGATATGACCCGTTTACGAATTAAAAATAATTTAATAAACATAAAAATAATTTTATCTAACTAAACTAAGTTATTCTTTTTTTCAAAGGCATTAATTACTTAATCCTAAACGAATTTATTTAATTTGTGTGAAGTTGAAATTATTATACTTGGACAAATAATATATTATATTATTTTTCACTTTTGTATTGTTTTAATTTATTTTATATTTTGCTTGGGATAAAACACTTTTACGGTGTTTAATTTATTTTAGATTTGATTTGGAATCATTTATTTAAATTTTTATTACTTGATTATGTAATTAGTTTTGTGAGAAATTGATTTTATTAGAAATTACAGTGATAAATTAATAAATTAAAATTAAGTTTCGGGTCATTTCGGGTCGACCCGCCGCCCCGTAAACCTGAAATTTTCGGGTCCGGGTCAGCATACCTGACCCGTCACGGGTTGGCGGGTCGGGGTTCGGGTCAACAGATTTTCTGGCGGGTCTGTTGACCCGAACCCGACCCGCCAACCTGATTTGGACCCGAATTGCCACCCCTAACTGCAAGCGTGAAGGATTGATTTCATGATAATTTAGAGTTGCGGGATGAGGGAAAAAAACAGGGTGCAAATCAATAACAAAAAAATATATAAAGTAAATAAATAAAAGGATAAGAGGAAAATGCTTGAATTGACGCTTAAAATGAATTTCGGTCTAGAAAAGCCACACTGCTTCGCAGGACGGGGTAGTTTAAAAGAATAACGCGAAAGGAACATGGCGGGTGCGATCATACCAGCACTAATGCACCGGATCCCATCAGAACTCCGAAGTTAAGCGTGCTTGGGCGAGAGTAGTACTAGGATGGGTGACCCCCTGGGAAGTCCTCGTGTTGCACCCCTCTCTTTTTTGTTTCGAAATCCAAATTTCCTATTCGTTCTTTATCCTGTAGTAATTTAGCTCCGTCGGAACGATTGCTTAATATTTTGCTTCTTGTCGAAGCGTGAAGGAGGATCTGAAGGCGCGAGACAAATCAGGAACGGTACGGCTCGATCAAAGCCCGGATCGTCGCTCAAATTTGTCGGCGCAAATGTATCACCGCAACTAGGGGTGGCAATTTTCGACACGACACGAACCTAACACGAAATTAATGGGTTTGGGTTGAGGTTTCGGGAATTCGGGTCAGAATCGGGTTGGACCCGATGAACCCGAAAAGAAAACCGGTCGATTTCGGGTCAACCCGTGGTGACCTGATATGACCCGATATGACCCGTTTACGAATTAAAAATAATTTAATAAACATAAAAATAATTTTATCTAACTAAACTAAGTTATTCTTTTTTTCAAAGGCATTAATTACTTAATCCTAAACGAATTTATTTAATTTGTGTGAAGTTGAAATTATTATACTTGGACAAATAATATATTATATTATTTTTCACTTTTGTATTGTTTTAATTTATTTTATATTTTGCTTGGGATAAAACACTTTTACGGTGTTTAATTTATTTTAGATTTGATTTGGAATCATTTATTTAAATTTTTATTACTTGATTATGTAATTAGTTTTGTGAGAAATTGATTTTATTAGAAATTACAGTGATAAATTAATAAATTAAAATTAAGTTTCGGGTCATTTCGGGTCGACCCGCCGCCCCGTAAACCTGAAATTTTCGGGTCCGGGTCAGCATACCTGACCCGTCACGGGTTGGCGGGTCGGGGTTCGGGTCAACAGATTTTCTGGCGGGTCTGTTGACCCGAACCCGACCCGCCAACCTGATTTGGACCCGAATTGCCACCCCTAACTGCAAGCGTGAAGGATTGATTTCATGATAATTTAGAGTTGCGGGATGAGGGAAAAAAACAGGGTGCAAATCAATAACAAAAAAATATATAAAGTAAATAAATAAAAGGATAAGAGGAAAATGCTTGAATTGACGCTTAAAATGAATTTCGGTCTAGAAAAGCCACACTGCTTCGCAGGACGGGGTAGTTTAAAAGAATAACGCGAAAGGAACATGGCGGGTGCGATCATACCAGCACTAATGCACCGGATCCCATCAGAACTCCGAAGTTAAGCGTGCTTGGGCGAGAGTAGTACTAGGATGGGTGACCCCCTGGGAAGTCCTCGTGTTGCACCCCTCTCTTTTTTGTTTCGAAATCCAAATTTCCTATTCGTTCTTTATCCTGTAGTAATTTAGCTCCGTCGGAACGATTGCTTAATATTTTGCTTCTTGTCGAAGCGTGAAGGAGGATCTGAAGGCGCGAGACAAATCAGGAACGGTACGGCTCGATCAAAGCCCGGATCGTCGCTCAAATTTGTCGGCGCAAATGTATCACCGCAACTAGGGGTGGCAATTTTCGACACGACACGAACCTAACACGAAATTAATGGGTTTGGGTTGAGGTTTCGGGAATTCGGGTCAGAATCGGGTTGGACCCGATGAACCCGAAAAGAAAACCGGTCGATTTCGGGTCAACCCGTGGTGACCTGATATGACCCGATATGACCCGTTTACGAATTAAAAATAATTTAATAAACATAAAAATAATTTTATCTAACTAAACTAAGTTATTCTTTTTTTCAAAGGCATTAATTACTTAATCCTAAACGAATTTATTTAATTTGTGTGAAGTTGAAATTATTATACTTGGACAAATAATATATTATATTATTTTTCACTTTTGTATTGTTTTAATTTATTTTATATTTTGCTTGGGATAAAACACTTTTACGGTGTTTAATTTATTTTAGATTTGATTTGGAATCATTTATTTAAATTTTTATTACTTGATTATGTAATTAGTTTTGTGAGAAATTGATTTTATTAGAAATTACAGTGATAAATTAATAAATTAAAATTAAGTTTCGGGTCATTTCGGGTCGACCCGCCGCCCCGTAAACCTGAAATTTTCGGGTCCGGGTCAGCATACCTGACCCGTCACGGGTTGGCGGGTCGGGGTTCGGGTCAACAGATTTTCTGGCGGGTCTGTTGACCCGAACCCGACCCGCCAACCTGATTTGGACCCGAATTGCCACCCCTAACTGCAAGCGTGAAGGATTGATTTCATGATAATTTAGAGTTGCGGGATGAGGGAAAAAAACAGGGTGCAAATCAATAACAAAAAAATATATAAAGTAAATAAATAAAAGGATAAGAGGAAAATGCTTGAATTGACGCTTAAAATGAATTTCGGTCTAGAAAAGCCACACTGCTTCGCAGGACGGGGTAGTTTAAAAGAATAACGCGAAAGGAACATGGCGGGTGCGATCATACCAGCACTAATGCACCGGATCCCATCAGAACTCCGAAGTTAAGCGTGCTTGGGCGAGAGTAGTACTAGGATGGGTGACCCCCTGGGAAGTCCTCGTGTTGCACCCCTCTCTTTTTTGTTTCGAAATCCAAATTTCCTATTCGTTCTTTATCCTGTAGTAATTTAGCTCCGTCGGAACGATTGCTTAATATTTTGCTTCTTGTCGAAGCGTGAAGGAGGATCTGAAGGCGCGAGACAAATCAGGAACGGTACGGCTCGATCAAAGCCCGGATCGTCGCTCAAATTTGTCGGCGCAAATGTATCACCGCAACTAGGGGTGGCAATTTTCGACACGACACGAACCTAACACGAAATTAATGGGTTTGGGTTGAGGTTTCGGGAATTCGGGTCAGAATCGGGTTGGACCCGATGAACCCGAAAAGAAAACCGGTCGATTTCGGGTCAACCCGTGGTGACCTGATATGACCCGATATGACCCGTTTACGAATTAAAAATAATTTAATAAACATAAAAATAATTTTATCTAACTAAACTAAGTTATTCTTTTTTTCAAAGGCATTAATTACTTAATCCTAAACGAATTTATTTAATTTGTGTGAAGTTGAAATTATTATACTTGGACAAATAATATATTATATTATTTTTCACTTTTGTATTGTTTTAATTTATTTTATATTTTGCTTGGGATAAAACACTTTTACGGTGTTTAATTTATTTTAGATTTGATTTGGAATCATTTATTTAAATTTTTATTACTTGATTATGTAATTAGTTTTGTGAGAAATTGATTTTATTAGAAATTACAGTGATAAATTAATAAATTAAAATTAAGTTTCGGGTCATTTCGGGTCGACCCGCCGCCCCGTAAACCTGAAATTTTCGGGTCCGGGTCAGCATACCTGACCCGTCACGGGTTGGCGGGTCGGGGTTCGGGTCAACAGATTTTCTGGCGGGTCTGTTGACCCGAACCCGACCCGCCAACCTGATTTGGACCCGAATTGCCACCCCTAACTGCAAGCGTGAAGGATTGATTTCATGATAATTTAGAGTTGCGGGATGAGGGAAAAAAACAGGGTGCAAATCAATAACAAAAAAATATATAAAGTAAATAAATAAAAGGATAAGAGGAAAATGCTTGAATTGACGCTTAAAATGAATTTCGGTCTAGAAAAGCCACACTGCTTCGCAGGACGGGGTAGTTTAAAAGAATAACGCGAAAGGAACATGGCGGGTGCGATCATACCAGCACTAATGCACCGGATCCCATCAGAACTCCGAAGTTAAGCGTGCTTGGGCGAGAGTAGTACTAGGATGGGTGACCCCCTGGGAAGTCCTCGTGTTGCACCCCTCTCTTTTTTGTTTCGAAATCCAAATTTCCTATTCGTTCTTTATCCTGTAGTAATTTAGCTCCGTCGGAACGATTGCTTAATATTTTGCTTCTTGTCGAAGCGTGAAGGAGGATCTGAAGGCGCGAGACAAATCAGGAACGGTACGGCTCGATCAAAGCCCGGATCGTCGCTCAAATTTGTCGGCGCAAATGTATCACCGCAACTAGGGGTGGCAATTTTCGACACGACACGAACCTAACACGAAATTAATGGGTTTGGGTTGAGGTTTCGGGAATTCGGGTCAGAATCGGGTTGGACCCGATGAACCCGAAAAGAAAACCGGTCGATTTCGGGTCAACCCGTGGTGACCTGATATGACCCGATATGACCCGTTTACGAATTAAAAATAATTTAATAAACATAAAAATAATTTTATCTAACTAAACTAAGTTATTCTTTTTTTCAAAGGCATTAATTACTTAATCCTAAACGAATTTATTTAATTTGTGTGAAGTTGAAATTATTATACTTGGACAAATAATATATTATATTATTTTTCACTTTTGTATTGTTTTAATTTATTTTATATTTTGCTTGGGATAAAACACTTTTACGGTGTTTAATTTATTTTAGATTTGATTTGGAATCATTTATTTAAATTTTTATTACTTGATTATGTAATTAGTTTTGTGAGAAATTGATTTTATTAGAAATTACAGTGATAAATTAATAAATTAAAATTAAGTTTCGGGTCATTTCGGGTCGACCCGCCGCCCCGTAAACCTGAAATTTTCGGGTCCGGGTCAGCATACCTGACCCGTCACGGGTTGGCGGGTCGGGGTTCGGGTCAACAGATTTTCTGGCGGGTCTGTTGACCCGAACCCGACCCGCCAACCTGATTTGGACCCGAATTGCCACCCCTAACTGCAAGCGTGAAGGATTGATTTCATGATAATTTAGAGTTGCGGGATGAGGGAAAAAAACAGGGTGCAAATCAATAACAAAAAAATATATAAAGTAAATAAATAAAAGGATAAGAGGAAAATGCTTGAATTGACGCTTAAAATGAATTTCGGTCTAGAAAAGCCACACTGCTTCGCAGGACGGGGTAGTTTAAAAGAATAACGCGAAAGGAACATGGCGGGTGCGATCATACCAGCACTAATGCACCGGATCCCATCAGAACTCCGAAGTTAAGCGTGCTTGGGCGAGAGTAGTACTAGGATGGGTGACCCCCTGGGAAGTCCTCGTGTTGCACCCCTCTCTTTTTTGTTTCGAAATCCAAATTTCCTATTCGTTCTTTATCCTGTAGTAATTTAGCTCCGTCGGAACGATTGCTTAATATTTTGCTTCTTGTCGAAGCGTGAAGGAGGATCTGAAGGCGCGAGACAAATCAGGAACGGTACGGCTCGATCAAAGCCCGGATCGTCGCTCAAATTTGTCGGCGCAAATGTATCACCGCAACTAGGGGTGGCAATTTTCGACACGACACGAACCTAACACGAAATTAATGGGTTTGGGTTGAGGTTTCGGGAATTCGGGTCAGAATCGGGTTGGACCCGATGAACCCGAAAAGAAAACCGGTCGATTTCGGGTCAACCCGTGGTGACCTGATATGACCCGATATGACCCGTTTACGAATTAAAAATAATTTAATAAACATAAAAATAATTTTATCTAACTAAACTAAGTTATTCTTTTTTTCAAAGGCATTAATTACTTAATCCTAAACGAATTTATTTAATTTGTGTGAAGTTGAAATTATTATACTTGGACAAATAATATATTATATTATTTTTCACTTTTGTATTGTTTTAATTTATTTTATATTTTGCTTGGGATAAAACACTTTTACGGTGTTTAATTTATTTTAGATTTGATTTGGAATCATTTATTTAAATTTTTATTACTTGATTATGTAATTAGTTTTGTGAGAAATTGATTTTATTAGAAATTACAGTGATAAATTAATAAATTAAAATTAAGTTTCGGGTCATTTCGGGTCGACCCGCCGCCCCGTAAACCTGAAATTTTCGGGTCCGGGTCAGCATACCTGACCCGTCACGGGTTGGCGGGTCGGGGTTCGGGTCAACAGATTTTCTGGCGGGTCTGTTGACCCGAACCCGACCCGCCAACCTGATTTGGACCCGAATTGCCACCCCTAACTGCAAGCGTGAAGGATTGATTTCATGATAATTTAGAGTTGCGGGATGAGGGAAAAAAACAGGGTGCAAATCAATAACAAAAAAATATATAAAGTAAATAAATAAAAGGATAAGAGGAAAATGCTTGAATTGACGCTTAAAATGAATTTCGGTCTAGAAAAGCCACACTGCTTCGCAGGACGGGGTAGTTTAAAAGAATAACGCGAAAGGAACATGGCGGGTGCGATCATACCAGCACTAATGCACCGGATCCCATCAGAACTCCGAAGTTAAGCGTGCTTGGGCGAGAGTAGTACTAGGATGGGTGACCCCCTGGGAAGTCCTCGTGTTGCACCCCTCTCTTTTTTGTTTCGAAATCCAAATTTCCTATTCGTTCTTTATCCTGTAGTAATTTAGCTCCGTCGGAACGATTGCTTAATATTTTGCTTCTTGTCGAAGCGTGAAGGAGGATCTGAAGGCGCGAGACAAATCAGGAACGGTACGGCTCGATCAAAGCCCGGATCGTCGCTCAAATTTGTCGGCGCAAATGTATCACCGCAACTAGGGGTGGCAATTTTCGACACGACACGAACCTAACACGAAATTAATGGGTTTGGGTTGAGGTTTCGGGAATTCGGGTCAGAATCGGGTTGGACCCGATGAACCCGAAAAGAAAACCGGTCGATTTCGGGTCAACCCGTGGTGACCTGATATGACCCGATATGACCCGTTTACGAATTAAAAATAATTTAATAAACATAAAAATAATTTTATCTAACTAAACTAAGTTATTCTTTTTTTCAAAGGCATTAATTACTTAATCCTAAACGAATTTATTTAATTTGTGTGAAGTTGAAATTATTATACTTGGACAAATAATATATTATATTATTTTTCACTTTTGTATTGTTTTAATTTATTTTATATTTTGCTTGGGATAAAACACTTTTACGGTGTTTAATTTATTTTAGATTTGATTTGGAATCATTTATTTAAATTTTTATTACTTGATTATGTAATTAGTTTTGTGAGAAATTGATTTTATTAGAAATTACAGTGATAAATTAATAAATTAAAATTAAGTTTCGGGTCATTTCGGGTCGACCCGCCGCCCCGTAAACCTGAAATTTTCGGGTCCGGGTCAGCATACCTGACCCGTCACGGGTTGGCGGGTCGGGGTTCGGGTCAACAGATTTTCTGGCGGGTCTGTTGACCCGAACCCGACCCGCCAACCTGATTTGGACCCGAATTGCCACCCCTAACTGCAAGCGTGAAGGATTGATTTCATGATAATTTAGAGTTGCGGGATGAGGGAAAAAAACAGGGTGCAAATCAATAACAAAAAAATATATAAAGTAAATAAATAAAAGGATAAGAGGAAAATGCTTGAATTGACGCTTAAAATGAATTTCGGTCTAGAAAAGCCACACTGCTTCGCAGGACGGGGTAGTTTAAAAGAATAACGCGAAAGGAACATGGCGGGTGCGATCATACCAGCACTAATGCACCGGATCCCATCAGAACTCCGAAGTTAAGCGTGCTTGGGCGAGAGTAGTACTAGGATGGGTGACCCCCTGGGAAGTCCTCGTGTTGCACCCCTCTCTTTTTTGTTTCGAAATCCAAATTTCCTATTCGTTCTTTATCCTGTAGTAATTTAGCTCCGTCGGAACGATTGCTTAATATTTTGCTTCTTGTCGAAGCGTGAAGGAGGATCTGAAGGCGCGAGACAAATCAGGAACGGTACGGCTCGATCAAAGCCCGGATCGTCGCTCAAATTTGTCGGCGCAAATGTATCACCGCAACTAGGGGTGGCAATTTTCGACACGACACGAACCTAACACGAAATTAATGGGTTTGGGTTGAGGTTTCGGGAATTCGGGTCAGAATCGGGTTGGACCCGATGAACCCGAAAAGAAAACCGGTCGATTTCGGGTCAACCCGTGGTGACCTGATATGACCCGATATGACCCGTTTACGAATTAAAAATAATTTAATAAACATAAAAATAATTTTATCTAACTAAACTAAGTTATTCTTTTTTTCAAAGGCATTAATTACTTAATCCTAAACGAATTTATTTAATTTGTGTGAAGTTGAAATTATTATACTTGGACAAATAATATATTATATTATTTTTCACTTTTGTATTGTTTTAATTTATTTTATATTTTGCTTGGGATAAAACACTTTTACGGTGTTTAATTTATTTTAGATTTGATTTGGAATCATTTATTTAAATTTTTATTACTTGATTATGTAATTAGTTTTGTGAGAAATTGATTTTATTAGAAATTACAGTGATAAATTAATAAATTAAAATTAAGTTTCGGGTCATTTCGGGTCGACCCGCCGCCCCGTAAACCTGAAATTTTCGGGTCCGGGTCAGCATACCTGACCCGTCACGGGTTGGCGGGTCGGGGTTCGGGTCAACAGATTTTCTGGCGGGTCTGTTGACCCGAACCCGACCCGCCAACCTGATTTGGACCCGAATTGCCACCCCTAACTGCAAGCGTGAAGGATTGATTTCATGATAATTTAGAGTTGCGGGATGAGGGAAAAAAACAGGGTGCAAATCAATAACAAAAAAATATATAAAGTAAATAAATAAAAGGATAAGAGGAAAATGCTTGAATTGACGCTTAAAATGAATTTCGGTCTAGAAAAGCCACACTGCTTCGCAGGACGGGGTAGTTTAAAAGAATAACGCGAAAGGAACATGGCGGGTGCGATCATACCAGCACTAATGCACCGGATCCCATCAGAACTCCGAAGTTAAGCGTGCTTGGGCGAGAGTAGTACTAGGATGGGTGACCCCCTGGGAAGTCCTCGTGTTGCACCCCTCTCTTTTTTGTTTCGAAATCCAAATTTCCTATTCGTTCTTTATCCTGTAGTAATTTAGCTCCGTCGGAACGATTGCTTAATATTTTGCTTCTTGTCGAAGCGTGAAGGAGGATCTGAAGGCGCGAGACAAATCAGGAACGGTACGGCTCGATCAAAGCCCGGATCGTCGCTCAAATTTGTCGGCGCAAATGTATCACCGCAACTAGGGGTGGCAATTTTCGACACGACACGAACCTAACACGAAATTAATGGGTTTGGGTTGAGGTTTCGGGAATTCGGGTCAGAATCGGGTTGGACCCGATGAACCCGAAAAGAAAACCGGTCGATTTCGGGTCAACCCGTGGTGACCTGATATGACCCGATATGACCCGTTTACGAATTAAAAATAATTTAATAAACATAAAAATAATTTTATCTAACTAAACTAAGTTATTCTTTTTTTCAAAGGCATTAATTACTTAATCCTAAACGAATTTATTTAATTTGTGTGAAGTTGAAATTATTATACTTGGACAAATAATATATTATATTATTTTTCACTTTTGTATTGTTTTAATTTATTTTATATTTTGCTTGGGATAAAACACTTTTACGGTGTTTAATTTATTTTAGATTTGATTTGGAATCATTTATTTAAATTTTTATTACTTGATTATGTAATTAGTTTTGTGAGAAATTGATTTTATTAGAAATTACAGTGATAAATTAATAAATTAAAATTAAGTTTCGGGTCATTTCGGGTCGACCCGCCGCCCCGTAAACCTGAAATTTTCGGGTCCGGGTCAGCATACCTGACCCGTCACGGGTTGGCGGGTCGGGGTTCGGGTCAACAGATTTTCTGGCGGGTCTGTTGACCCGAACCCGACCCGCCAACCTGATTTGGACCCGAATTGCCACCCCTAACTGCAAGCGTGAAGGATTGATTTCATGATAATTTAGAGTTGCGGGATGAGGGAAAAAAACAGGGTGCAAATCAATAACAAAAAAATATATAAAGTAAATAAATAAAAGGATAAGAGGAAAATGCTTGAATTGACGCTTAAAATGAATTTCGGTCTAGAAAAGCCACACTGCTTCGCAGGACGGGGTAGTTTAAAAGAATAACGCGAAAGGAACATGGCGGGTGCGATCATACCAGCACTAATGCACCGGATCCCATCAGAACTCCGAAGTTAAGCGTGCTTGGGCGAGAGTAGTACTAGGATGGGTGACCCCCTGGGAAGTCCTCGTGTTGCACCCCTCTCTTTTTTGTTTCGAAATCCAAATTTCCTATTCGTTCTTTATCCTGTAGTAATTTAGCTCCGTCGGAACGATTGCTTAATATTTTGCTTCTTGTCGAAGCGTGAAGGAGGATCTGAAGGCGCGAGACAAATCAGGAACGGTACGGCTCGATCAAAGCCCGGATCGTCGCTCAAATTTGTCGGCGCAAATGTATCACCGCAACTAGGGGTGGCAATTTTCGACACGACACGAACCTAACACGAAATTAATGGGTTTGGGTTGAGGTTTCGGGAATTCGGGTCAGAATCGGGTTGGACCCGATGAACCCGAAAAGAAAACCGGTCGATTTCGGGTCAACCCGTGGTGACCTGATATGACCCGATATGACCCGTTTACGAATTAAAAATAATTTAATAAACATAAAAATAATTTTATCTAACTAAACTAAGTTATTCTTTTTTTCAAAGGCATTAATTACTTAATCCTAAACGAATTTATTTAATTTGTGTGAAGTTGAAATTATTATACTTGGACAAATAATATATTATATTATTTTTCACTTTTGTATTGTTTTAATTTATTTTATATTTTGCTTGGGATAAAACACTTTTACGGTGTTTAATTTATTTTAGATTTGATTTGGAATCATTTATTTAAATTTTTATTACTTGATTATGTAATTAGTTTTGTGAGAAATTGATTTTATTAGAAATTACAGTGATAAATTAATAAATTAAAATTAAGTTTCGGGTCATTTCGGGTCGACCCGCCGCCCCGTAAACCTGAAATTTTCGGGTCCGGGTCAGCATACCTGACCCGTCACGGGTTGGCGGGTCGGGGTTCGGGTCAACAGATTTTCTGGCGGGTCTGTTGACCCGAACCCGACCCGCCAACCTGATTTGGACCCGAATTGCCACCCCTAACTGCAAGCGTGAAGGATTGATTTCATGATAATTTAGAGTTGCGGGATGAGGGAAAAAAACAGGGTGCAAATCAATAACAAAAAAATATATAAAGTAAATAAATAAAAGGATAAGAGGAAAATGCTTGAATTGACGCTTAAAATGAATTTCGGTCTAGAAAAGCCACACTGCTTCGCAGGACGGGGTAGTTTAAAAGAATAACGCGAAAGGAACATGGCGGGTGCGATCATACCAGCACTAATGCACCGGATCCCATCAGAACTCCGAAGTTAAGCGTGCTTGGGCGAGAGTAGTACTAGGATGGGTGACCCCCTGGGAAGTCCTCGTGTTGCACCCCTCTCTTTTTTGTTTCGAAATCCAAATTTCCTATTCGTTCTTTATCCTGTAGTAATTTAGCTCCGTCGGAACGATTGCTTAATATTTTGCTTCTTGTCGAAGCGTGAAGGAGGATCTGAAGGCGCGAGACAAATCAGGAACGGTACGGCTCGATCAAAGCCCGGATCGTCGCTCAAATTTGTCGGCGCAAATGTATCACCGCAACTAGGGGTGGCAATTTTCGACACGACACGAACCTAACACGAAATTAATGGGTTTGGGTTGAGGTTTCGGGAATTCGGGTCAGAATCGGGTTGGACCCGATGAACCCGAAAAGAAAACCGGTCGATTTCGGGTCAACCCGTGGTGACCTGATATGACCCGATATGACCCGTTTACGAATTAAAAATAATTTAATAAACATAAAAATAATTTTATCTAACTAAACTAAGTTATTCTTTTTTTCAAAGGCATTAATTACTTAATCCTAAACGAATTTATTTAATTTGTGTGAAGTTGAAATTATTATACTTGGACAAATAATATATTATATTATTTTTCACTTTTGTATTGTTTTAATTTATTTTATATTTTGCTTGGGATAAAACACTTTTACGGTGTTTAATTTATTTTAGATTTGATTTGGAATCATTTATTTAAATTTTTATTACTTGATTATGTAATTAGTTTTGTGAGAAATTGATTTTATTAGAAATTACAGTGATAAATTAATAAATTAAAATTAAGTTTCGGGTCATTTCGGGTCGACCCGCCGCCCCGTAAACCTGAAATTTTCGGGTCCGGGTCAGCATACCTGACCCGTCACGGGTTGGCGGGTCGGGGTTCGGGTCAACAGATTTTCTGGCGGGTCTGTTGACCCGAACCCGACCCGCCAACCTGATTTGGACCCGAATTGCCACCCCTAACTGCAAGCGTGAAGGATTGATTTCATGATAATTTAGAGTTGCGGGATGAGGGAAAAAAACAGGGTGCAAATCAATAACAAAAAAATATATAAAGTAAATAAATAAAAGGATAAGAGGAAAATGCTTGAATTGACGCTTAAAATGAATTTCGGTCTAGAAAAGCCACACTGCTTCGCAGGACGGGGTAGTTTAAAAGAATAACGCGAAAGGAACATGGCGGGTGCGATCATACCAGCACTAATGCACCGGATCCCATCAGAACTCCGAAGTTAAGCGTGCTTGGGCGAGAGTAGTACTAGGATGGGTGACCCCCTGGGAAGTCCTCGTGTTGCACCCCTCTCTTTTTTGTTTCGAAATCCAAATTTCCTATTCGTTCTTTATCCTGTAGTAATTTAGCTCCGTCGGAACGATTGCTTAATATTTTGCTTCTTGTCGAAGCGTGAAGGAGGATCTGAAGGCGCGAGACAAATCAGGAACGGTACGGCTCGATCAAAGCCCGGATCGTCGCTCAAATTTGTCGGCGCAAATGTATCACCGCAACTAGGGGTGGCAATTTTCGACACGACACGAACCTAACACGAAATTAATGGGTTTGGGTTGAGGTTTCGGGAATTCGGGTCAGAATCGGGTTGGACCCGATGAACCCGAAAAGAAAACCGGTCGATTTCGGGTCAACCCGTGGTGACCTGATATGACCCGATATGACCCGTTTACGAATTAAAAATAATTTAATAAACATAAAAATAATTTTATCTAACTAAACTAAGTTATTCTTTTTTTCAAAGGCATTAATTACTTAATCCTAAACGAATTTATTTAATTTGTGTGAAGTTGAAATTATTATACTTGGACAAATAATATATTATATTATTTTTCACTTTTGTATTGTTTTAATTTATTTTATATTTTGCTTGGGATAAAACACTTTTACGGTGTTTAATTTATTTTAGATTTGATTTGGAATCATTTATTTAAATTTTTATTACTTGATTATGTAATTAGTTTTGTGAGAAATTGATTTTATTAGAAATTACAGTGATAAATTAATAAATTAAAATTAAGTTTCGGGTCATTTCGGGTCGACCCGCCGCCCCGTAAACCTGAAATTTTCGGGTCCGGGTCAGCATACCTGACCCGTCACGGGTTGGCGGGTCGGGGTTCGGGTCAACAGATTTTCTGGCGGGTCTGTTGACCCGAACCCGACCCGCCAACCTGATTTGGACCCGAATTGCCACCCCTAACTGCAAGCGTGAAGGATTGATTTCATGATAATTTAGAGTTGCGGGATGAGGGAAAAAAACAGGGTGCAAATCAATAACAAAAAAATATATAAAGTAAATAAATAAAAGGATAAGAGGAAAATGCTTGAATTGACGCTTAAAATGAATTTCGGTCTAGAAAAGCCACACTGCTTCGCAGGACGGGGTAGTTTAAAAGAATAACGCGAAAGGAACATGGCGGGTGCGATCATACCAGCACTAATGCACCGGATCCCATCAGAACTCCGAAGTTAAGCGTGCTTGGGCGAGAGTAGTACTAGGATGGGTGACCCCCTGGGAAGTCCTCGTGTTGCACCCCTCTCTTTTTTGTTTCGAAATCCAAATTTCCTATTCGTTCTTTATCCTGTAGTAATTTAGCTCCGTCGGAACGATTGCTTAATATTTTGCTTCTTGTCGAAGCGTGAAGGAGGATCTGAAGGCGCGAGACAAATCAGGAACGGTACGGCTCGATCAAAGCCCGGATCGTCGCTCAAATTTGTCGGCGCAAATGTATCACCGCAACTAGGGGTGGCAATTTTCGACACGACACGAACCTAACACGAAATTAATGGGTTTGGGTTGAGGTTTCGGGAATTCGGGTCAGAATCGGGTTGGACCCGATGAACCCGAAAAGAAAACCGGTCGATTTCGGGTCAACCCGTGGTGACCTGATATGACCCGATATGACCCGTTTACGAATTAAAAATAATTTAATAAACATAAAAATAATTTTATCTAACTAAACTAAGTTATTCTTTTTTTCAAAGGCATTAATTACTTAATCCTAAACGAATTTATTTAATTTGTGTGAAGTTGAAATTATTATACTTGGACAAATAATATATTATATTATTTTTCACTTTTGTATTGTTTTAATTTATTTTATATTTTGCTTGGGATAAAACACTTTTACGGTGTTTAATTTATTTTAGATTTGATTTGGAATCATTTATTTAAATTTTTATTACTTGATTATGTAATTAGTTTTGTGAGAAATTGATTTTATTAGAAATTACAGTGATAAATTAATAAATTAAAATTAAGTTTCGGGTCATTTCGGGTCGACCCGCCGCCCCGTAAACCTGAAATTTTCGGGTCCGGGTCAGCATACCTGACCCGTCACGGGTTGGCGGGTCGGGGTTCGGGTCAACAGATTTTCTGGCGGGTCTGTTGACCCGAACCCGACCCGCCAACCTGATTTGGACCCGAATTGCCACCCCTAACTGCAAGCGTGAAGGATTGATTTCATGATAATTTAGAGTTGCGGGATGAGGGAAAAAAACAGGGTGCAAATCAATAACAAAAAAATATATAAAGTAAATAAATAAAAGGATAAGAGGAAAATGCTTGAATTGACGCTTAAAATGAATTTCGGTCTAGAAAAGCCACACTGCTTCGCAGGACGGGGTAGTTTAAAAGAATAACGCGAAAGGAACATGGCGGGTGCGATCATACCAGCACTAATGCACCGGATCCCATCAGAACTCCGAAGTTAAGCGTGCTTGGGCGAGAGTAGTACTAGGATGGGTGACCCCCTGGGAAGTCCTCGTGTTGCACCCCTCTCTTTTTTGTTTCGAAATCCAAATTTCCTATTCGTTCTTTATCCTGTAGTAATTTAGCTCCGTCGGAACGATTGCTTAATATTTTGCTTCTTGTCGAAGCGTGAAGGAGGATCTGAAGGCGCGAGACAAATCAGGAACGGTACGGCTCGATCAAAGCCCGGATCGTCGCTCAAATTTGTCGGCGCAAATGTATCACCGCAACTAGGGGTGGCAATTTTCGACACGACACGAACCTAACACGAAATTAATGGGTTTGGGTTGAGGTTTCGGGAATTCGGGTCAGAATCGGGTTGGACCCGATGAACCCGAAAAGAAAACCGGTCGATTTCGGGTCAACCCGTGGTGACCTGATATGACCCGATATGACCCGTTTACGAATTAAAAATAATTTAATAAACATAAAAATAATTTTATCTAACTAAACTAAGTTATTCTTTTTTTCAAAGGCATTAATTACTTAATCCTAAACGAATTTATTTAATTTGTGTGAAGTTGAAATTATTATACTTGGACAAATAATATATTATATTATTTTTCACTTTTGTATTGTTTTAATTTATTTTATATTTTGCTTGGGATAAAACACTTTTACGGTGTTTAATTTATTTTAGATTTGATTTGGAATCATTTATTTAAATTTTTATTACTTGATTATGTAATTAGTTTTGTGAGAAATTGATTTTATTAGAAATTACAGTGATAAATTAATAAATTAAAATTAAGTTTCGGGTCATTTCGGGTCGACCCGCCGCCCCGTAAACCTGAAATTTTCGGGTCCGGGTCAGCATACCTGACCCGTCACGGGTTGGCGGGTCGGGGTTCGGGTCAACAGATTTTCTGGCGGGTCTGTTGACCCGAACCCGACCCGCCAACCTGATTTGGACCCGAATTGCCACCCCTAACTGCAAGCGTGAAGGATTGATTTCATGATAATTTAGAGTTGCGGGATGAGGGAAAAAAACAGGGTGCAAATCAATAACAAAAAAATATATAAAGTAAATAAATAAAAGGATAAGAGGAAAATGCTTGAATTGACGCTTAAAATGAATTTCGGTCTAGAAAAGCCACACTGCTTCGCAGGACGGGGTAGTTTAAAAGAATAACGCGAAAGGAACATGGCGGGTGCGATCATACCAGCACTAATGCACCGGATCCCATCAGAACTCCGAAGTTAAGCGTGCTTGGGCGAGAGTAGTACTAGGATGGGTGACCCCCTGGGAAGTCCTCGTGTTGCACCCCTCTCTTTTTTGTTTCGAAATCCAAATTTCCTATTCGTTCTTTATCCTGTAGTAATTTAGCTCCGTCGGAACGATTGCTTAATATTTTGCTTCTTGTCGAAGCGTGAAGGAGGATCTGAAGGCGCGAGACAAATCAGGAACGGTACGGCTCGATCAAAGCCCGGATCGTCGCTCAAATTTGTCGGCGCAAATGTATCACCGCAACTAGGGGTGGCAATTTTCGACACGACACGAACCTAACACGAAATTAATGGGTTTGGGTTGAGGTTTCGGGAATTCGGGTCAGAATCGGGTTGGACCCGATGAACCCGAAAAGAAAACCGGTCGATTTCGGGTCAACCCGTGGTGACCTGATATGACCCGATATGACCCGTTTACGAATTAAAAATAATTTAATAAACATAAAAATAATTTTATCTAACTAAACTAAGTTATTCTTTTTTTCAAAGGCATTAATTACTTAATCCTAAACGAATTTATTTAATTTGTGTGAAGTTGAAATTATTATACTTGGACAAATAATATATTATATTATTTTTCACTTTTGTATTGTTTTAATTTATTTTATATTTTGCTTGGGATAAAACACTTTTACGGTGTTTAATTTATTTTAGATTTGATTTGGAATCATTTATTTAAATTTTTATTACTTGATTATGTAATTAGTTTTGTGAGAAATTGATTTTATTAGAAATTACAGTGATAAATTAATAAATTAAAATTAAGTTTCGGGTCATTTCGGGTCGACCCGCCGCCCCGTAAACCTGAAATTTTCGGGTCCGGGTCAGCATACCTGACCCGTCACGGGTTGGCGGGTCGGGGTTCGGGTCAACAGATTTTCTGGCGGGTCTGTTGACCCGAACCCGACCCGCCAACCTGATTTGGACCCGAATTGCCACCCCTAACTGCAAGCGTGAAGGATTGATTTCATGATAATTTAGAGTTGCGGGATGAGGGAAAAAAACAGGGTGCAAATCAATAACAAAAAAATATATAAAGTAAATAAATAAAAGGATAAGAGGAAAATGCTTGAATTGACGCTTAAAATGAATTTCGGTCTAGAAAAGCCACACTGCTTCGCAGGACGGGGTAGTTTAAAAGAATAACGCGAAAGGAACATGGCGGGTGCGATCATACCAGCACTAATGCACCGGATCCCATCAGAACTCCGAAGTTAAGCGTGCTTGGGCGAGAGTAGTACTAGGATGGGTGACCCCCTGGGAAGTCCTCGTGTTGCACCCCTCTCTTTTTTGTTTCGAAATCCAAATTTCCTATTCGTTCTTTATCCTGTAGTAATTTAGCTCCGTCGGAACGATTGCTTAATATTTTGCTTCTTGTCGAAGCGTGAAGGAGGATCTGAAGGCGCGAGACAAATCAGGAACGGTACGGCTCGATCAAAGCCCGGATCGTCGCTCAAATTTGTCGGCGCAAATGTATCACCGCAACTAGGGGTGGCAATTTTCGACACGACACGAACCTAACACGAAATTAATGGGTTTGGGTTGAGGTTTCGGGAATTCGGGTCAGAATCGGGTTGGACCCGATGAACCCGAAAAGAAAACCGGTCGATTTCGGGTCAACCCGTGGTGACCTGATATGACCCGATATGACCCGTTTACGAATTAAAAATAATTTAATAAACATAAAAATAATTTTATCTAACTAAACTAAGTTATTCTTTTTTTCAAAGGCATTAATTACTTAATCCTAAACGAATTTATTTAATTTGTGTGAAGTTGAAATTATTATACTTGGACAAATAATATATTATATTATTTTTCACTTTTGTATTGTTTTAATTTATTTTATATTTTGCTTGGGATAAAACACTTTTACGGTGTTTAATTTATTTTAGATTTGATTTGGAATCATTTATTTAAATTTTTATTACTTGATTATGTAATTAGTTTTGTGAGAAATTGATTTTATTAGAAATTACAGTGATAAATTAATAAATTAAAATTAAGTTTCGGGTCATTTCGGGTCGACCCGCCGCCCCGTAAACCTGAAATTTTCGGGTCCGGGTCAGCATACCTGACCCGTCACGGGTTGGCGGGTCGGGGTTCGGGTCAACAGATTTTCTGGCGGGTCTGTTGACCCGAACCCGACCCGCCAACCTGATTTGGACCCGAATTGCCACCCCTAACTGCAAGCGTGAAGGATTGATTTCATGATAATTTAGAGTTGCGGGATGAGGGAAAAAAACAGGGTGCAAATCAATAACAAAAAAATATATAAAGTAAATAAATAAAAGGATAAGAGGAAAATGCTTGAATTGACGCTTAAAATGAATTTCGGTCTAGAAAAGCCACACTGCTTCGCAGGACGGGGTAGTTTAAAAGAATAACGCGAAAGGAACATGGCGGGTGCGATCATACCAGCACTAATGCACCGGATCCCATCAGAACTCCGAAGTTAAGCGTGCTTGGGCGAGAGTAGTACTAGGATGGGTGACCCCCTGGGAAGTCCTCGTGTTGCACCCCTCTCTTTTTTGTTTCGAAATCCAAATTTCCTATTCGTTCTTTATCCTGTAGTAATTTAGCTCCGTCGGAACGATTGCTTAATATTTTGCTTCTTGTCGAAGCGTGAAGGAGGATCTGAAGGCGCGAGACAAATCAGGAACGGTACGGCTCGATCAAAGCCCGGATCGTCGCTCAAATTTGTCGGCGCAAATGTATCACCGCAACTAGGGGTGGCAATTTTCGACACGACACGAACCTAACACGAAATTAATGGGTTTGGGTTGAGGTTTCGGGAATTCGGGTCAGAATCGGGTTGGACCCGATGAACCCGAAAAGAAAACCGGTCGATTTCGGGTCAACCCGTGGTGACCTGATATGACCCGATATGACCCGTTTACGAATTAAAAATAATTTAATAAACATAAAAATAATTTTATCTAACTAAACTAAGTTATTCTTTTTTTCAAAGGCATTAATTACTTAATCCTAAACGAATTTATTTAATTTGTGTGAAGTTGAAATTATTATACTTGGACAAATAATATATTATATTATTTTTCACTTTTGTATTGTTTTAATTTATTTTATATTTTGCTTGGGATAAAACACTTTTACGGTGTTTAATTTATTTTAGATTTGATTTGGAATCATTTATTTAAATTTTTATTACTTGATTATGTAATTAGTTTTGTGAGAAATTGATTTTATTAGAAATTACAGTGATAAATTAATAAATTAAAATTAAGTTTCGGGTCATTTCGGGTCGACCCGCCGCCCCGTAAACCTGAAATTTTCGGGTCCGGGTCAGCATACCTGACCCGTCACGGGTTGGCGGGTCGGGGTTCGGGTCAACAGATTTTCTGGCGGGTCTGTTGACCCGAACCCGACCCGCCAACCTGATTTGGACCCGAATTGCCACCCCTAACTGCAAGCGTGAAGGATTGATTTCATGATAATTTAGAGTTGCGGGATGAGGGAAAAAAACAGGGTGCAAATCAATAACAAAAAAATATATAAAGTAAATAAATAAAAGGATAAGAGGAAAATGCTTGAATTGACGCTTAAAATGAATTTCGGTCTAGAAAAGCCACACTGCTTCGCAGGACGGGGTAGTTTAAAAGAATAACGCGAAAGGAACATGGCGGGTGCGATCATACCAGCACTAATGCACCGGATCCCATCAGAACTCCGAAGTTAAGCGTGCTTGGGCGAGAGTAGTACTAGGATGGGTGACCCCCTGGGAAGTCCTCGTGTTGCACCCCTCTCTTTTTTGTTTCGAAATCCAAATTTCCTATTCGTTCTTTATCCTGTAGTAATTTAGCTCCGTCGGAACGATTGCTTAATATTTTGCTTCTTGTCGAAGCGTGAAGGAGGATCTGAAGGCGCGAGACAAATCAGGAACGGTACGGCTCGATCAAAGCCCGGATCGTCGCTCAAATTTGTCGGCGCAAATGTATCACCGCAACTAGGGGTGGCAATTTTCGACACGACACGAACCTAACACGAAATTAATGGGTTTGGGTTGAGGTTTCGGGAATTCGGGTCAGAATCGGGTTGGACCCGATGAACCCGAAAAGAAAACCGGTCGATTTCGGGTCAACCCGTGGTGACCTGATATGACCCGATATGACCCGTTTACGAATTAAAAATAATTTAATAAACATAAAAATAATTTTATCTAACTAAACTAAGTTATTCTTTTTTTCAAAGGCATTAATTACTTAATCCTAAACGAATTTATTTAATTTGTGTGAAGTTGAAATTATTATACTTGGACAAATAATATATTATATTATTTTTCACTTTTGTATTGTTTTAATTTATTTTATATTTTGCTTGGGATAAAACACTTTTACGGTGTTTAATTTATTTTAGATTTGATTTGGAATCATTTATTTAAATTTTTATTACTTGATTATGTAATTAGTTTTGTGAGAAATTGATTTTATTAGAAATTACAGTGATAAATTAATAAATTAAAATTAAGTTTCGGGTCATTTCGGGTCGACCCGCCGCCCCGTAAACCTGAAATTTTCGGGTCCGGGTCAGCATACCTGACCCGTCACGGGTTGGCGGGTCGGGGTTCGGGTCAACAGATTTTCTGGCGGGTCTGTTGACCCGAACCCGACCCGCCAACCTGATTTGGACCCGAATTGCCACCCCTAACTGCAAGCGTGAAGGATTGATTTCATGATAATTTAGAGTTGCGGGATGAGGGAAAAAAACAGGGTGCAAATCAATAACAAAAAAATATATAAAGTAAATAAATAAAAGGATAAGAGGAAAATGCTTGAATTGACGCTTAAAATGAATTTCGGTCTAGAAAAGCCACACTGCTTCGCAGGACGGGGTAGTTTAAAAGAATAACGCGAAAGGAACATGGCGGGTGCGATCATACCAGCACTAATGCACCGGATCCCATCAGAACTCCGAAGTTAAGCGTGCTTGGGCGAGAGTAGTACTAGGATGGGTGACCCCCTGGGAAGTCCTCGTGTTGCACCCCTCTCTTTTTTGTTTCGAAATCCAAATTTCCTATTCGTTCTTTATCCTGTAGTAATTTAGCTCCGTCGGAACGATTGCTTAATATTTTGCTTCTTGTCGAAGCGTGAAGGAGGATCTGAAGGCGCGAGACAAATCAGGAACGGTACGGCTCGATCAAAGCCCGGATCGTCGCTCAAATTTGTCGGCGCAAATGGTCAGCATACCTGACCCGTCACGGGTTGGCGGGTCGGGGTTCGGGTCAACAGATTTTCTGGCGGGTCTGTTGACCCGAACCCGACCCGCCAACCTGATTTGGACCCGAATTGCCACCCCTAACTGCAAGCGTGAAGGATTGATTTCATGATAATTTAGAGTTGCGGGATGAGGGAAAAAAACAGGGTGCAAATCAATAACAAAAAAATATATAAAGTAAATAAATAAAAGGATAAGAGGAAAATGCTTGAATTGACGCTTAAAATGAATTTCGGTCTAGAAAAGCCACACTGCTTCGCAGGACGGGGTAGTTTAAAAGAATAACGCGAAAGGAACATGGCGGGTGCGATCATACCAGCACTAATGCACCGGATCCCATCAGAACTCCGAAGTTAAGCGTGCTTGGGCGAGAGTAGTACTAGGATGGGTGACCCCCTGGGAAGTCCTCGTGTTGCACCCCTCTCTTTTTTGTTTCGAAATCCAAATTTCCTATTCGTTCTTTATCCTGTAGTAATTTAGCTCCGTCGGAACGATTGCTTAATATTTTGCTTCTTGTCGAAGCGTGAAGGAGGATCTGAAGGCGCGAGACAAATCAGGAACGGTACGGCTCGATCAAAGCCCGGATCGTCGCTCAAATTTGTCGGCGCAAATGTATCACCGCAACTAGGGGTGGCAATTTTCGACACGACACGAACCTAACACGAAATTAATGGGTTTGGGTTGAGGTTTCGGGAATTCGGGTCAGAATCGGGTTGGACCCGATGAACCCGAAAAGAAAACCGGTCGATTTCGGGTCAACCCGTGGTGACCTGATATGACCCGATATGACCCGTTTACGAATTAAAAATAATTTAATAAACATAAAAATAATTTTATCTAACTAAACTAAGTTATTCTTTTTTTCAAAGGCATTAATTACTTAATCCTAAACGAATTTATTTAATTTGTGTGAAGTTGAAATTATTATACTTGGACAAATAATATATTATATTATTTTTCACTTTTGTATTGTTTTAATTTATTTTATATTTTGCTTGGGATAAAACACTTTTACGGTGTTTAATTTATTTTAGATTTGATTTGGAATCATTTATTTAAATTTTTATTACTTGATTATGTAATTAGTTTTGTGAGAAATTGATTTTATTAGAAATTACAGTGATAAATTAATAAATTAAAATTAAGTTTCGGGTCATTTCGGGTCGACCCGCCGCCCCGTAAACCTGAAATTTTCGGGTCCGGGTCAGCATACCTGACCCGTCACGGGTTGGCGGGTCGGGGTTCGGGTCAACAGATTTTCTGGCGGGTCTGTTGACCCGAACCCGACCCGCCAACCTGATTTGGACCCGAATTGCCACCCCTAACTGCAAGCGTGAAGGATTGATTTCATGATAATTTAGAGTTGCGGGATGAGGGAAAAAAACAGGGTGCAAATCAATAACAAAAAAATATATAAAGTAAATAAATAAAAGGATAAGAGGAAAATGCTTGAATTGACGCTTAAAATGAATTTCGGTCTAGAAAAGCCACACTGCTTCGCAGGACGGGGTAGTTTAAAAGAATAACGCGAAAGGAACATGGCGGGTGCGATCATACCAGCACTAATGCACCGGATCCCATCAGAACTCCGAAGTTAAGCGTGCTTGGGCGAGAGTAGTACTAGGATGGGTGACCCCCTGGGAAGTCCTCGTGTTGCACCCCTCTCTTTTTTGTTTCGAAATCCAAATTTCCTATTCGTTCTTTATCCTGTAGTAATTTAGCTCCGTCGGAACGATTGCTTAATATTTTGCTTCTTGTCGAAGCGTGAAGGAGGATCTGAAGGCGCGAGACAAATCAGGAACGGTACGGCTCGATCAAAGCCCGGATCGTCGCTCAAATTTGTCGGCGCAAATGTATCACCGCAACTAGGGGTGGCAATTTTCGACACGACACGAACCTAACACGAAATTAATGGGTTTGGGTTGAGGTTTCGGGAATTCGGGTCAGAATCGGGTTGGACCCGATGAACCCGAAAAGAAAACCGGTCGATTTCGGGTCAACCCGTGGTGACCTGATATGACCCGATATGACCCGTTTACGAATTAAAAATAATTTAATAAACATAAAAATAATTTTATCTAACTAAACTAAGTTATTCTTTTTTTCAAAGGCATTAATTACTTAATCCTAAACGAATTTATTTAATTTGTGTGAAGTTGAAATTATTATACTTGGACAAATAATATATTATATTATTTTTCACTTTTGTATTGTTTTAATTTATTTTATATTTTGCTTGGGATAAAACACTTTTACGGTGTTTAATTTATTTTAGATTTGATTTGGAATCATTTATTTAAATTTTTATTACTTGATTATGTAATTAGTTTTGTGAGAAATTGATTTTATTAGAAATTACAGTGATAAATTAATAAATTAAAATTAAGTTTCGGGTCATTTCGGGTCGACCCGCCGCCCCGTAAACCTGAAATTTTCGGGTCCGGGTCAGCATACCTGACCCGTCACGGGTTGGCGGGTCGGGGTTCGGGTCAACAGATTTTCTGGCGGGTCTGTTGACCCGAACCCGACCCGCCAACCTGATTTGGACCCGAATTGCCACCCCTAACTGCAAGCGTGAAGGATTGATTTCATGATAATTTAGAGTTGCGGGATGAGGGAAAAAAACAGGGTGCAAATCAATAACAAAAAAATATATAAAGTAAATAAATAAAAGGATAAGAGGAAAATGCTTGAATTGACGCTTAAAATGAATTTCGGTCTAGAAAAGCCACACTGCTTCGCAGGACGGGGTAGTTTAAAAGAATAACGCGAAAGGAACATGGCGGGTGCGATCATACCAGCACTAATGCACCGGATCCCATCAGAACTCCGAAGTTAAGCGTGCTTGGGCGAGAGTAGTACTAGGATGGGTGACCCCCTGGGAAGTCCTCGTGTTGCACCCCTCTCTTTTTTGTTTCGAAATCCAAATTTCCTATTCGTTCTTTATCCTGTAGTAATTTAGCTCCGTCGGAACGATTGCTTAATATTTTGCTTCTTGTCGAAGCGTGAAGGAGGATCTGAAGGCGCGAGACAAATCAGGAACGG
Organism: Coffea arabica; assembly: GCF_036785885.1. Taxonomy (NCBI): domain Eukaryota; kingdom Viridiplantae; phylum Streptophyta; class Magnoliopsida; order Gentianales; family Rubiaceae; genus Coffea; species Coffea arabica. Next base: position 39,958,033 of record NC_092331.1, on the reverse strand, counting down.
TACGGCTCGATCAAAGCCCGGATCGTCGCTCAAATTTGTCGGCGCAAATGTATCACCGCAACTAGGGGTGGCAATTTTCGACACGACACGAACCTAACACGAAATTAATGGGTTTGGGTTGAGGTTTCGGGAATTCGGGTCAGAATCGGGTTGGACCCGATGAACCCGAAAAGAAAACCGGTCGATTTCGGGTCAACCCGTGGTGACCTGATATGACCCGATATGACCCGTTTACGAATTAAAAATAATTTAATAAACATAAAAATAATTTTATCTAACTAAACTAAGTTATTCTTTTTTTCAAAGGCATTAATTACTTAATCCTAAACGAATTTATTTAATTTGTGTGAAGTTGAAATTATTATACTTGGACAAATAATATATTATATTATTTTTCACTTTTGTATTGTTTTAATTTATTTTATATTTTGCTTGGGATAAAACACTTTTACGGTGTTTAATTTATTTTAGATTTGATTTGGAATCATTTATTTAAATTTTTATTACTTGATTATGTAATTAGTTTTGTGAGAAATTGATTTTATTAGAAATTACAGTGATAAATTAATAAATTAAAATTAAGTTTCGGGTCATTTCGGGTCGACCCGCCGCCCCGTAAACCTGAAATTTTCGGGTCCGGGTCAGCATACCTGACCCGTCACGGGTTGGCGGGTCGGGGTTCGGGTCAACAGATTTTCTGGCGGGTCTGTTGACCCGAACCCGACCCGCCAACCTGATTTGGACCCGAATTGCCACCCCTAACTGCAAGCGTGAAGGATTGATTTCATGATAATTTAGAGTTGCGGGATGAGGGAAAAAAACAGGGTGCAAATCAATAACAAAAAAATATATAAAGTAAATAAATAAAAGGATAAGAGGAAAATGCTTGAATTGACGCTTAAAATGAATTTCGGTCTAGAAAAGCCACACTGCTTCGCAGGACGGGGTAGTTTAAAAGAATAACGCGAAAGGAACATGGCGGGTGCGATCATACCAGCACTAATGCACCGGATCCCATCAGAACTCCGAAGTTAAGCGTGCTTGGGCGAGAGTAGTACTAGGATGGGTGACCCCCTGGGAAGTCCTCGTGTTGCACCCCTCTCTTTTTTGTTTCGAAATCCAAATTTCCTATTCGTTCTTTATCCTGTAGTAATTTAGCTCCGTCGGAACGATTGCTTAATATTTTGCTTCTTGTCGAAGCGTGAAGGAGGATCTGAAGGCGCGAGACAAATCAGGAACGGTACGGCTCGATCAAAGCCCGGATCGTCGCTCAAATTTGTCGGCGCAAATGTATCACCGCAACTAGGGGTGGCAATTTTCGACACGACACGAACCTAACACGAAATTAATGGGTTTGGGTTGAGGTTTCGGGAATTCGGGTCAGAATCGGGTTGGACCCGATGAACCCGAAAAGAAAACCGGTCGATTTCGGGTCAACCCGTGGTGACCTGATATGACCCGATATGACCCGTTTACGAATTAAAAATAATTTAATAAACATAAAAATAATTTTATCTAACTAAACTAAGTTATTCTTTTTTTCAAAGGCATTAATTACTTAATCCTAAACGAATTTATTTAATTTGTGTGAAGTTGAAATTATTATACTTGGACAAATAATATATTATATTATTTTTCACTTTTGTATTGTTTTAATTTATTTTATATTTTGCTTGGGATAAAACACTTTTACGGTGTTTAATTTATTTTAGATTTGATTTGGAATCATTTATTTAAATTTTTATTACTTGATTATGTAATTAGTTTTGTGAGAAATTGATTTTATTAGAAATTACAGTGATAAATTAATAAATTAAAATTAAGTTTCGGGTCATTTCGGGTCGACCCGCCGCCCCGTAAACCTGAAATTTTCGGGTCCGGGTCAGCATACCTGACCCGTCACGGGTTGGCGGGTCGGGGTTCGGGTCAACAGATTTTCTGGCGGGTCTGTTGACCCGAACCCGACCCGCCAACCTGATTTGGACCCGAATTGCCACCCCTAACTGCAAGCGTGAAGGATTGATTTCATGATAATTTAGAGTTGCGGGATGAGGGAAAAAAACAGGGTGCAAATCAATAACAAAAAAATATATAAAGTAAATAAATAAAAGGATAAGAGGAAAATGCTTGAATTGACGCTTAAAATGAATTTCGGTCTAGAAAAGCCACACTGCTTCGCAGGACGGGGTAGTTTAAAAGAATAACGCGAAAGGAACATGGCGGGTGCGATCATACCAGCACTAATGCACCGGATCCCATCAGAACTCCGAAGTTAAGCGTGCTTGGGCGAGAGTAGTACTAGGATGGGTGACCCCCTGGGAAGTCCTCGTGTTGCACCCCTCTCTTTTTTGTTTCGAAATCCAAATTTCCTATTCGTTCTTTATCCTGTAGTAATTTAGCTCCGTCGGAACGATTGCTTAATATTTTGCTTCTTGTCGAAGCGTGAAGGAGGATCTGAAGGCGCGAGACAAATCGGATAAAACACTTTTACGGTGTTTAATTTATTTTAGATTTGATTTGGAATCATTTATTTAAATTTTTATTACTTGATTATGTAATTAGTTTTGTGAGAAATTGATTTTATTAGAAATTACAGTGATAAATTAATAAATTAAAATTAAGTTTCGGGTCATTTCGGGTCGACCCGCCGCCCCGTAAACCTGAAATTTTCGGGTCCGGGTCAGCATACCTGACCCGTCACGGGTTGGCGGGTCGGGGTTCGGGTCAACAGATTTTCTGGCGGGTCTGTTGACCCGAACCCGACCCGCCAACCTGATTTGGACCCGAATTGCCACCCCTAACTGCAAGCGTGAAGGATTGATTTCATGATAATTTAGAGTTGCGGGATGAGGGAAAAAAACAGGGTGCAAATCAATAACAAAAAAATATATAAAGTAAATAAATAAAAGGATAAGAGGAAAATTTTTCACTTTTGTATTGTTTTAATTTATTTTATATTTTGCTTGGGATAAAACACTTTTACGGTGTTTAATTTATTTTAGATTTGATTTGGAATCATTTATTTAAATTTTTATTACTTGATTATGTAATTAGTTTTGTGAGAAATTGATTTTATTAGAAATTACAGTGATAAATTAATAAATTAAAATTAAGTTTCGGGTCATTTCGGGTCGACCCGCCGCCCCGTAAACCAGAAATTTTCGGGTTCGGGTCAGCATACCTGACCCGTCACGGGTTGGCGGGTCGGTGTTCGGGTCAACAGATTTTCTGACGGGTCTGTTGACCCGAACCCGACCCGCCAACCTGATTTGGACCCGAATTGCCACCCCTAACTGCAAGCGTGAAGGATTGATTTCATGATAATTTAGAGTTGCGGGATGAGGGAAAAAAACAGGGTGCAAATCAATAACAAAAAAAAATATAAAGTAAATAAATAAAAGGATAAGAGGAAAATGCTTGAATTGACGCTTAAAATGAATTTCGGTCTAGAAAAGCCACACTGCTTCGCAGGACGGGGTAGTTTAAAAGAATAAAGCGAAAGGAACATGGCGGGTGCGATCATACCAGCACTAATGCACCGGATCCAATCAGAACTCCGAAGTTAAGCGTGCTTGGGCGAGAGTAGTACTAGGATGGGTGACCCCCTGGGAAGTCCTCGTGTTGCACCCCTTTCTTTTTTGTTTCGAAATCCAAATTTCCTATTCGTTCTTTATCCTGTAGTAATTTAGCTCCGTCGGAACGATTGCTTAATATTTTGCTTCTTGTCGAAGCGTGAAGGAGGATCTGAAGGCGCGAGACAAATCAGGAACGGTACGGCTCGATCAAAGCCCGGATCGTCGCTCAAATTTGTCGGCGCAAATGTATCACCGCAACTAGGGGTGGCAATTTTCGACACGACCTGAAAACACGACACGAACCTAACACGAAATTAATGGGTTTGGGTTGAGGTTTCGGGAATTCGGGTCAGAATCGGGTTGGACCCGATGAACCCGAAAAGAAAACCGGTCGATTTCGGGTCAACCCGTGGTGACCTGATATGACCCGATATGACCCGTTTACGAATTAAAAATAATTTAATAAACATAAAAATAATTTTATCTAACTAAACTAAGTTATTCTTTTTTTCAAAGGCATTAATTACTTAATCCTAAACGAATTTATTTAATTTGTGTGAAGTTGAAATTATTATACTTGGACAAATAATATATTATATTATTTTTCACTTTTGTATTGTTTTAATTTATTTTATATTTTGCTTGGGATAAAACACTTTTACGGTGTTTAATTTATTTTAGATTTGATTTGGAATCATTTATTTAAATTTTTATTACTTGATTATGTAATTAGTTTTGTGAGAAATTGATTTTATTAGAAATTACAGTGATAAATTAATAAATTAAAATTAAGTTTCGGGTCATTTCGGGTCGACCCGCCGCCCCGTAAACCTGAAATTTTCGGGTTCGGGTCAGCATACCTGACCCGTCACGGGTTGGCGGGTCGGGGTTCGGGTCAACAGATTTTCTGGCGGGTCTGTTGACCCGAACCCGACCCGCCAACCTGATTTGGACCCGAATTGCCACCCCTAACTGCAAGCGTGAAGGATTGATTTCATGATAATTTAGAGTTGCGGGATGAGGGAAAAAAACAGGGTGCAAATCAATAACAAAAAAAAATATAAAGTAAATAAATAAAAGGATAAGAGGAAAATGCTTGAATTGACGCTTAAAATGAATTTCGGTCTAGAAAAGCCACACTGCTTCGCAGGACGGGGTAGTTTAAAAGAATAAAGCGAAAGGAACATGGCGGGTGCGATCATACCAGCACTAATGCACCGGATCCCATCAGAACTCCGAAGTTAAGCGTGCTTGGGCGAGAGTAGTACTAGGATGGGTGACCCCCTGGGAAGTCCTCGTGTTGCACCCCTCTCTTTTTTGTTTCGAAATCCAAATTTCCTATTCGTTCTTTATCCTGTAGTAATTTAGCTCCGTCGGAACGATTGCTTAATATTTTGCTTCTTGTCGAAGCGTGAAGGAGGATCTGAAGGCGCGAGACAAATCAGGAACGGTACGGCTCGATCAAAACCCGGATCGTCGCTCAAATTTGTCGGCGCAAATGTATCACCGCAACTAGGGGTGGCAATTTTCGACACGACACGAACCTAACACGAAATTAATGGGTTTGGGTTGAGGTTTCGGGAATTCGGGTCAGAATCGGGTTGGACCCGATGAACCCGAAAAGAAAACCGGTCGATTTCGGGTCAACCCGTGGTGACCTGATATGACCCGATATGACCCGTTTACGAATTAAAAATAATTTAATAAACATAAAAATAATTTTATCTAACTAAACTAAGTTATTCTTTTTTTCAAAGGCATTAATTACTTAATCCTAAACGAATTTATTTAATTTGTGTGAAGTTGAAATTATTATACTTGGACAAATAATATATTATATTATTTTTCACTTTTGTATTGTTTTAATTTATTTTATATTTTGCTTGGGATAAAACACTTTTACGGTGTTTAATTTATTTTAGATTTGATTTGGAATCATTTATTTAAATTTTTATTACTTGATTATGTAATTAGTTTTGTGAGAAATTGATTTTATTAGAAATTACAGTGATAAATTAATAAATTAAAATTAAGTTTCGGGTCATTTCGGGTCGACCCGCCGCCCCGTAAACCTGAAATTTTCGGGTTCGGGTCAGCATACCTGACCCGTCACGGGTTGGCGGGTCGGGGTTCGGGTCAACAGATTTTCTGGCGGGTCTGTTGACCCGAACCCGACCCGCCAACCTGATTTGGACCCGAATTGCCACCCCTAACTGCAAGCGTGAAGGATTGATTTCATGATAATTTAGAGTTGCGGGATGAGGGAAAAAAACAGGGTGCAAATCAATAACAAAAAAAAATATAAAGTAAATAAATAAAAGGATAAGAGGAAAATGCTTGAATTGACGCTTAAAATGAATTTCGGTCTAGAAAAGCCACACTGCTTCGCAGGACGGGGTAGTTTAAAAGAATAAAGCGAAAGGAACATGGCGGGTGCGATCATACCAGCACTAATGCACCGGATCCCATCAGAACTCCGAAGTTAAGCGTGCTTGGGCGAGAGTAGTACTAGGATGGGTGACCCCCTGGGAAGTCCTCGTGTTGCACCCCTCTCTTTTTTGTTTCGAAATCCAAATTTCCTATTCGTTCTTTATCCTGTAGTAATTTAGCTCCGTCGGAACGATTGCTTAATATTTTGCTTCTTGTCGAAGCGTGAAGGAGGATCTGAAGGCGCGAGACAAATCAGGAACGGTACGGCTCGATCAAAGCCCGGATCGTCGCTCAAATTTGTCGGCGCAAATGTATCACCGCAACTAGGGGTGGCAATTTTCGACACGACCTGAAAACACGACACGAACCTAACACGAAATTAATGGGTTTGGGTTGAGGTTTCGGGAATTCGGGTCAGAATCGGGTTGGACCCGATGAACCCGAAAAGAAAACCGGTCGATTTCGGGTCAACCCGTGGTGACCTGATATGACCCGATATGACCCGTTTACGAATTAAAAATAATTTAATAAACATAAAAATAATTTTATCTAACTAAACTAAGTTATTCTTTTTTTCAAAGGCATTAATTACTTAATCCTAAACGAATTTATTTAATTTGTGTGAAGTTGAAATTATTATACTTGGACAAATAATATATTATATTATTTTTCACTTTTGTATTGTTTTAATTTATTTTATATTTTGCTTGGGATAAAACACTTTTACGGTGTTTAATTTATTTTAGATTTGATTTGGAATCATTTATTTAAATTTTTATTACTTGATTATGTAATTAGTTTTGTGAGAAATTGATTTTATTAGAAATTACAGTGATAAATTAATAAATTAAAATTAAGTTTCGGGTCATTTCGGGTCGACCCGCCGCCCCGTAAACCAGAAATTTTCGGGTTCGGGTCAGCATACCTGACCCGTCACGGGTTGGCGGGTCGGTGTTCGGGTCAACAGATTTTCTGACGGGTCTGTTGACCCGAACCCGACCCGCCAACCTGATTTGGACCCGAATTGCCACCCCTAACTGCAAGCGTGAAGGATTGATTTCATGATAATTTAGAGTTGCGGGATGAGGGAAAAAAACAGGGTGCAAATCAATAACAAAAAAAAATATAAAGTAAATAAATAAAAGGATAAGAGGAAAATGCTTGAATTGACGCTTAAAATGAATTTCGGTCTAGAAAAGCCACACTGCTTCGCAGGACGGGGTAGTTTAAAAGAATAAAGCGAAAGGAACATGGCGGGTGCGATCATACCAGCACTAATGCACCGGATCCAATCAGAACTCCGAAGTTAAGCGTGCTTGGGCGAGAGTAGTACTAGGATGGGTGACCCCCTGGGAAGTCCTCGTGTTGCACCCCTTTCTTTTTTGTTTCGAAATCCAAATTTCCTATTCGTTCTTTATCCTGTAGTAATTTAGCTCCGTCGGAACGATTGCTTAATATTTTGCTTCTTGTCGAAGCGTGAAGGAGGATCTGAAGGCGCGAGACAAATCAGGAACGGTACGGCTCGATCAAAGCCCGGATCGTCGCTCAAATTTGTCGGCGCAAATGTATCACCGCAACTAGGGGTGGCAATTTTCGACACGACCTGAAAACACGACACGAACCTAACACGAAATTAATGGGTTTGGGTTGAGGTTTCGGGAATTCGGGTCAGAATCGGGTTGGACCCGATGAACCCGAAAAGAAAACCGGTCGATTTCGGGTCAACCCGTGGTGACCTGATATGACCCGATATGACCCGTTTACGAATTAAAAATAATTTAATAAACATAAAAATAATTTTATCTAACTAAACTAAGTTATTCTTTTTTTCAAAGGCATTAATTACTTAATCCTAAACGAATTTATTTAATTTGTGTGAAGTTGAAATTATTATACTTGGACAAATAATATATTATATTATTTTTCACTTTTGTATTGTTTTAATTTATTTTATATTTTGCTTGGGATAAAACACTTTTACGGTGTTTAATTTATTTTAGATTTGATTTGGAATCATTTATTTAAATTTTTATTACTTGATTATGTAATTAGTTTTGTGAGAAATTGATTTTATTAGAAATTACAGTGATAAATTAATAAATTAAAATTAAGTTTCGGGTCATTTCGGGTCGACCCGCCGCCCCGTAAACCTGAAATTTTCGGGTTCGGGTCAGCATACCTGACCCGTCACGGGTTGGCGGGTCGGGGTTCGGGTCAACAGATTTTCTGGCGGGTCTGTTGACCCGAACCCGACCCGCCAACCTGATTTGGACCCGAATTGCCACCCCTAACTGCAAGCGTGAAGGATTGATTTCATGATAATTTAGAGTTGCGGGATGAGGGAAAAAAACAGGGTGCAAATCAATAACAAAAAAAAATATAAAGTAAATAAATAAAAGGATAAGAGGAAAATGCTTGAATTGACGCTTAAAATGAATTTCGGTCTAGAAAAGCCACACTGCTTCGCAGGACGGGGTAGTTTAAAAGAATAAAGCGAAAGGAACATGGCGGGTGCGATCATACCAGCACTAATGCACCGGATCCCATCAGAACTCCGAAGTTAAGCGTGCTTGGGCGAGAGTAGTACTAGGATGGGTGACCCCCTGGGAAGTCCTCGTGTTGCACCCCTCTCTTTTTTGTTTCGAAATCCAAATTTCCTATTCGTTCTTTATCCTGTAGTAATTTAGCTCCGTCGGAACGATTGCTTAATATTTTGCTTCTTGTCGAAGCGTGAAGGAGGATCTGAAGGCGCGAGACAAATCAGGAACGGTACGGCTCGATCAAAACCCGGATCGTCGCTCAAATTTGTCGGCGCAAATGTATCACCGCAACTAGGGGTGGCAATTTTCGACACGACACGAACCTAACACGAAATTAATGGGTTTGGGTTGAGGTTTCGGGAATTCGGGTCAGAATCGGGTTGGACCCGATGAACCCGAAAAGAAAACCGGTCGATTTCGGGTCAACCCGTGGTGACCTGATATGACCCGATATGACCCGTTTACGAATTAAAAATAATTTAATAAACATAAAAATAATTTTATCTAACTAAACTAAGTTATTCTTTTTTTCAAAGGCATTAATTACTTAATCCTAAACGAATTTATTTAATTTGTGTGAAGTTGAAATTATTATACTTGGACAAATAATATATTATATTATTTTTCACTTTTGTATTGTTTTAATTTATTTTATATTTTGCTTGGGATAAAACACTTTTACGGTGTTTAATTTATTTTAGATTTGATTTGGAATCATTTATTTAAATTTTTATTACTTGATTATGTAATTAGTTTTGTGAGAAATTGATTTTATTAGAAATTACAGTGATAAATTAATAAATTAAAATTAAGTTTCGGGTCATTTCGGGTCGACCCGCCGCCCCGTAAACCTGAAATTTTCGGGTTCGGGTCAGCATACCTGACCCGTCACGGGTTGGCGGGTCGGGGTTCGGGTCAACAGATTTTCTGGCGGGTCTGTTGACCCGAACCCGACCCGCCAACCTGATTTGGACCCGAATTGCCACCCCTAACTGCAAGCGTGAAGGATTGATTTCATGATAATTTAGAGTTGCGGGATGAGGGAAAAAAACAGGGTGCAAATCAATAACAAAAAAAAATATAAAGTAAATAAATAAAAGGATAAGAGGAAAATGCTTGAATTGACGCTTAAAATGAATTTCGGTCTAGAAAAGCCACACTGCTTCGCAGGACGGGGTAGTTTAAAAGAATAAAGCGAAAGGAACATGGCGGGTGCGATCATACCAGCACTAATGCACCGGATCCCATCAGAACTCCGAAGTTAAGCGTGCTTGGGCGAGAGTAGTACTAGGATGGGTGACCCCCTGGGAAGTCCTCGTGTTGCACCCCTCTCTTTTTTGTTTCGAAATCCAAATTTCCTATTCGTTCTTTATCCTGTAGTAATTTAGCTCCGTCGGAACGATTGCTTAATATTTTGCTTCTTGTCGAAGCGTGAAGGAGGATCTGAAGGCGCGAGACAAATCAGGAACGGTACGGCTCGATCAAAGCCCGGATCGTCGCTCAAATTTGTCGGCGCAAATGTATCACCGCAACTAGGGGTGGCAATTTTCGACACGACCTGAAAACACGACACGAACCTAACACGAAATTAATGGGTTTGGGTTGAGGTTTCGGGAATTCGGGTCAGAATCGGGTTGGACCCGATGAACCCGAAAAGAAAACCGGTCGATTTCGGGTCAACCCGTGGTGACCTGATATGACCCGATATGACCCGTTTACGAATTAAAAATAATTTAATAAACATAAAAATAATTTTATCTAACTAAACTAAGTTATTCTTTTTTTCAAAGGCATTAATTACTTAATCCTAAACGAATTTATTTAATTTGTGTGAAGTTGAAATTATTATACTTGGACAAATAATATATTATATTATTTTTCACTTTTGTATTGTTTTAATTTATTTTATATTTTGCTTGGGATAAAACACTTTTACGGTGTTTAATTTATTTTAGATTTGATTTGGAATCATTTATTTAAATTTTTATTACTTGATTATGTAATTAGTTTTGTGAGAAATTGATTTTATTAGAAATTACAGTGATAAATTAATAAATTAAAATTAAGTTTCGGGTCATTTCGGGTCGACCCGCCGCCCCGTAAACCAGAAATTTTCGGGTTCGGGTCAGCATACCTGACCCGTCACGGGTTGGCGGGTCGGTGTTCGGGTCAACAGATTTTCTGACGGGTCTGTTGACCCGAACCCGACCCGCCAACCTGATTTGGACCCGAATTGCCACCCCTAACTGCAAGCGTGAAGGATTGATTTCATGATAATTTAGAGTTGCGGGATGAGGGAAAAAAACAGGGTGCAAATCAATAACAAAAAAAAATATAAAGTAAATAAATAAAAGGATAAGAGGAAAATGCTTGAATTGACGCTTAAAATGAATTTCGGTCTAGAAAAGCCACACTGCTTCGCAGGACGGGGTAGTTTAAAAGAATAAAGCGAAAGGAACATGGCGGGTGCGATCATACCAGCACTAATGCACCGGATCCAATCAGAACTCCGAAGTTAAGCGTGCTTGGGCGAGAGTAGTACTAGGATGGGTGACCCCCTGGGAAGTCCTCGTGTTGCACCCCTTTCTTTTTTGTTTCGAAATCCAAATTTCCTATTCGTTCTTTATCCTGTAGTAATTTAGCTCCGTCGGAACGATTGCTTAATATTTTGCTTCTTGTCGAAGCGTGAAGGAGGATCTGAAGGCGCGAGACAAATCAGGAACGGTACGGCTCGATCAAAGCCCGGATCGTCGCTCAAATTTGTCGGCGCAAATGTATCACCGCAACTAGGGGTGGCAATTTTCGACACGACCTGAAAACACGACACGAACCTAACACGAAATTAATGGGTTTGGGTTGAGGTTTCGGGAATTCGGGTCAGAATCGGGTTGGACCCGATGAACCCGAAAAGAAAACCGGTCGATTTCGGGTCAACCCGTGGTGACCTGATATGACCCGATATGACCCGTTTACGAATTAAAAATAATTTAATAAACATAAAAATAATTTTATCTAACTAAACTAAGTTATTCTTTTTTTCAAAGGCATTAATTACTTAATCCTAAACGAATTTATTTAATTTGTGTGAAGTTGAAATTATTATACTTGGACAAATAATATATTATATTATTTTTCACTTTTGTATTGTTTTAATTTATTTTATATTTTGCTTGGGATAAAACACTTTTACGGTGTTTAATTTATTTTAGATTTGATTTGGAATCATTTATTTAAATTTTTATTACTTGATTATGTAATTAGTTTTGTGAGAAATTGATTTTATTAGAAATTACAGTGATAAATTAATAAATTAAAATTAAGTTTCGGGTCATTTCGGGTCGACCCGCCGCCCCGTAAACCTGAAATTTTCGGGTTCGGGTCAGCATACCTGACCCGTCACGGGTTGGCGGGTCGGGGTTCGGGTCAACAGATTTTCTGGCGGGTCTGTTGACCCGAACCCGACCCGCCAACCTGATTTGGACCCGAATTGCCACCCCTAACTGCAAGCGTGAAGGATTGATTTCATGATAATTTAGAGTTGCGGGATGAGGGAAAAAAACAGGGTGCAAATCAATAACAAAAAAAAATATAAAGTAAATAAATAAAAGGATAAGAGGAAAATGCTTGAATTGACGCTTAAAATGAATTTCGGTCTAGAAAAGCCACACTGCTTCGCAGGACGGGGTAGTTTAAAAGAATAAAGCGAAAGGAACATGGCGGGTGCGATCATACCAGCACTAATGCACCGGATCCCATCAGAACTCCGAAGTTAAGCGTGCTTGGGCGAGAGTAGTACTAGGATGGGTGACCCCCTGGGAAGTCCTCGTGTTGCACCCCTCTCTTTTTTGTTTCGAAATCCAAATTTCCTATTCGTTCTTTATCCTGTAGTAATTTAGCTCCGTCGGAACGATTGCTTAATATTTTGCTTCTTGTCGAAGCGTGAAGGAGGATCTGAAGGCGCGAGACAAATCAGGAACGGTACGGCTCGATCAAAGCCCGGATCGTCGCTCAAATTTGTCGGCGCAAATGTATCACCGCAACTAGGGGTGGCAATTTTCGACACGACCTGAAAACACGACACGAACCTAACACGAAATTAATGGGTTTGGGTTGAGGTTTCGGGAATTCGGGTCAGAATCGGGTTGGACCCGATGAACCCGAAAAGAAAACCGGTCGATTTCGGGTCAACCCGTGGTGACCTGATATGACCCGATATGACCCGTTTACGAATTAAAAATAATTTAATAAACATAAAAATAATTTTATCTAACTAAACTAAGTTATTCTTTTTTTCAAAGGCATTAATTACTTAATCCTAAACGAATTTATTTAATTTGTGTGAAGTTGAAATTATTATACTTGGACAAATAATATATTATATTATTTTTCACTTTTGTATTGTTTTAATTTATTTTATATTTTGCTTGGGATAAAACACTTTTACGGTGTTTAATTTATTTTAGATTTGATTTGGAATCATTTATTTAAATTTTTATTACTTGATTATGTAATTAGTTTTGTGAGAAATTGATTTTATTAGAAATTACAGTGATAAATTAATAAATTAAAATTAAGTTTCGGGTCATTTCGGGTCGACCCGCCGCCCCGTAAACCAGAAATTTTCGGGTTCGGGTCAGCATACCTGACCCGTCACGGGTTGGCGGGTCGGTGTTCGGGTCAACAGATTTTCTGACGGGTCTGTTGACCCGAACCCGACCCGCCAACCTGATTTGGACCCGAATTGCCACCCCTAACTGCAAGCGTGAAGGATTGATTTCATGATAATTTAGAGTTGCGGGATGAGGGAAAAAAACAGGGTGCAAATCAATAACAAAAAAAAATATAAAGTAAATAAATAAAAGGATAAGAGGAAAATGCTTGAATTGACGCTTAAAATGAATTTCGGTCTAGAAAAGCCACACTGCTTCGCAGGACGGGGTAGTTTAAAAGAATAAAGCGAAAGGAACATGGCGGGTGCGATCATACCAGCACTAATGCACCGGATCCAATCAGAACTCCGAAGTTAAGCGTGCTTGGGCGAGAGTAGTACTAGGATGGGTGACCCCCTGGGAAGTCCTCGTGTTGCACCCCTTTCTTTTTTGTTTCGAAATCCAAATTTCCTATTCGTTCTTTATCCTGTAGTAATTTAGCTCCGTCGGAACGATTGCTTAATATTTTGCTTCTTGTCGAAGCGTGAAGGAGGATCTGAAGGCGCGAGACAAATCAGGAACGGTACGGCTCGATCAAAGCCCGGATCGTCGCTCAAATTTGTCGGCGCAAATGTATCACCGCAACTAGGGGTGGCAATTTTCGACACGACCTGAAAACACGACACGAACCTAACACGAAATTAATGGGTTTGGGTTGAGGTTTCGGGAATTCGGGTCAGAATCGGGTTGGACCCGATGAACCCGAAAAGAAAACCGGTCGATTTCGGGTCAACCCGTGGTGACCTGATATGACCCGATATGACCCGTTTACGAATTAAAAATAATTTAATAAACATAAAAATAATTTTATCTAACTAAACTAAGTTATTCTTTTTTTCAAAGGCATTAATTACTTAATCCTAAACGAATTTATTTAATTTGTGTGAAGTTGAAATTATTATACTTGGACAAATAATATATTATATTATTTTTCACTTTTGTATTGTTTTAATTTATTTTATATTTTGCTTGGGATAAAACACTTTTACGGTGTTTAATTTATTTTAGATTTGATTTGGAATCATTTATTTAAATTTTTATTACTTGATTATGTAATTAGTTTTGTGAGAAATTGATTTTATTAGAAATTACAGTGATAAATTAATAAATTAAAATTAAGTTTCGGGTCATTTCGGGTCGACCCGCCGCCCCGTAAACCTGAAATTTTCGGGTTCGGGTCAGCATACCTGACCCGTCACGGGTTGGCGGGTCGGGGTTCGGGTCAACAGATTTTCTGGCGGGTCTGTTGACCCGAACCCGACCCGCCAACCTGATTTGGACCCGAATTGCCACCCCTAACTGCAAGCGTGAAGGATTGATTTCATGATAATTTAGAGTTGCGGGATGAGGGAAAAAAACAGGGTGCAAATCAATAACAAAAAAAAATATAAAGTAAATAAATAAAAGGATAAGAGGAAAATGCTTGAATTGACGCTTAAAATGAATTTCGGTCTAGAAAAGCCACACTGCTTCGCAGGACGGGGTAGTTTAAAAGAATAAAGCGAAAGGAACATGGCGGGTGCGATCATACCAGCACTAATGCACCGGATCCCATCAGAACTCCGAAGTTAAGCGTGCTTGGGCGAGAGTAGTACTAGGATGGGTGACCCCCTGGGAAGTCCTCGTGTTGCACCCCTCTCTTTTTTGTTTCGAAATCCAAATTTCCTATTCGTTCTTTATCCTGTAGTAATTTAGCTCCGTCGGAACGATTGCTTAATATTTTGCTTCTTGTCGAAGCGTGAAGGAGGATCTGAAGGCGCGAGACAAATCAGGAACGGTACGGCTCGATCAAAACCCGGATCGTCGCTCAAATTTGTCGGCGCAAATGTATCACCGCAACTAGGGGTGGCAATTTTCGACACGACACGAACCTAACACGAAATTAATGGGTTTGGGTTGAGGTTTCGGGAATTCGGGTCAGAATCGGGTTGGACCCGATGAACCCGAAAAGAAAACCGGTCGATTTCGGGTCAACCCGTGGTGACCTGATATGACCCGATATGACCCGTTTACGAATTAAAAATAATTTAATAAACATAAAAATAATTTTATCTAACTAAACTAAGTTATTCTTTTTTTCAAAGGCATTAATTACTTAATCCTAAACGAATTTATTTAATTTGTGTGAAGTTGAAATTATTATACTTGGACAAATAATATATTATATTATTTTTCACTTTTGTATTGTTTTAATTTATTTTATATTTTGCTTGGGATAAAACACTTTTACGGTGTTTAATTTATTTTAGATTTGATTTGGAATCATTTATTTAAATTTTTATTACTTGATTATGTAATTAGTTTTGTGAGAAATTGATTTTATTAGAAATTACAGTGATAAATTAATAAATTAAAATTAAGTTTCGGGTCATTTCGGGTCGACCCGCCGCCCCGTAAACCTGAAATTTTCGGGTTCGGGTCAGCATACCTGACCCGTCACGGGTTGGCGGGTCGGGGTTCGGGTCAACAGATTTTCTGGCGGGTCTGTTGACCCGAACCCGACCCGCCAACCTGATTTGGACCCGAATTGCCACCCCTAACTGCAAGCGTGAAGGATTGATTTCATGATAATTTAGAGTTGCGGGATGAGGGAAAAAAACAGGGTGCAAATCAATAACAAAAAAAAATATAAAGTAAATAAATAAAAGGATAAGAGGAAAATGCTTGAATTGACGCTTAAAATGAATTTCGGTCTAGAAAAGCCACACTGCTTCGCAGGACGGGGTAGTTTAAAAGAATAAAGCGAAAGGAACATGGCGGGTGCGATCATACCAGCACTAATGCACCGGATCCCATCAGAACTCCGAAGTTAAGCGTGCTTGGGCGAGAGTAGTACTAGGATGGGTGACCCCCTGGGAAGTCCTCGTGTTGCACCCCTCTCTTTTTTGTTTCGAAATCCAAATTTCCTATTCGTTCTTTATCCTGTAGTAATTTAGCTCCGTCGGAACGATTGCTTAATATTTTGCTTCTTGTCGAAGCGTGAAGGAGGATCTGAAGGCGCGAGACAAATCAGGAACGGTACGGCTCGATCAAAGCCCGGATCGTCGCTCAAATTTGTCGGCGCAAATGTATCACCGCAACTAGGGGTGGCAATTTTCGACACGACCTGAAAACACGACACGAACCTAACACGAAATTAATGGGTTTGGGTTGAGGTTTCGGGAATTCGGGTCAGAATCGGGTTGGACCCGATGAACCCGAAAAGAAAACCGGTCGATTTCGGGTCAACCCGTGGTGACCTGATATGACCCGATATGACCCGTTTACGAATTAAAAATAATTTAATAAACATAAAAATAATTTTATCTAACTAAACTAAGTTATTCTTTTTTTCAAAGGCATTAATTACTTAATCCTAAACGAATTTATTTAATTTGTGTGAAGTTGAAATTATTATACTTGGACAAATAATATATTATATTATTTTTCACTTTTGTATTGTTTTAATTTATTTTATATTTTGCTTGGGATAAAACACTTTTACGGTGTTTAATTTATTTTAGATTTGATTTGGAATCATTTATTTAAATTTTTATTACTTGATTATGTAATTAGTTTTGTGAGAAATTGATTTTATTAGAAATTACAGTGATAAATTAATAAATTAAAATTAAGTTTCGGGTCATTTCGGGTCGACCCGCCGCCCCGTAAACCAGAAATTTTCGGGTTCGGGTCAGCATACCTGACCCGTCACGGGTTGGCGGGTCGGTGTTCGGGTCAACAGATTTTCTGACGGGTCTGTTGACCCGAACCCGACCCGCCAACCTGATTTGGACCCGAATTGCCACCCCTAACTGCAAGCGTGAAGGATTGATTTCATGATAATTTAGAGTTGCGGGATGAGGGAAAAAAACAGGGTGCAAATCAATAACAAAAAAAAATATAAAGTAAATAAATAAAAGGATAAGAGGAAAATGCTTGAATTGACGCTTAAAATGAATTTCGGTCTAGAAAAGCCACACTGCTTCGCAGGACGGGGTAGTTTAAAAGAATAAAGCGAAAGGAACATGGCGGGTGCGATCATACCAGCACTAATGCACCGGATCCAATCAGAACTCCGAAGTTAAGCGTGCTTGGGCGAGAGTAGTACTAGGATGGGTGACCCCCTGGGAAGTCCTCGTGTTGCACCCCTTTCTTTTTTGTTTCGAAATCCAAATTTCCTATTCGTTCTTTATCCTGTAGTAATTTAGCTCCGTCGGAACGATTGCTTAATATTTTGCTTCTTGTCGAAGCGTGAAGGAGGATCTGAAGGCGCGAGACAAATCAGGAACGGTACGGCTCGATCAAAGCCCGGATCGTCGCTCAAATTTGTCGGCGCAAATGTATCACCGCAACTAGGGGTGGCAATTTTCGACACGACCTGAAAACACGACACGAACCTAACACGAAATTAATGGGTTTGGGTTGAGGTTTCGGGAATTCGGGTCAGAATCGGGTTGGACCCGATGAACCCGAAAAGAAAACCGGTCGATTTCGGGTCAACCCGTGGTGACCTGATATGACCCGATATGACCCGTTTACGAATTAAAAATAATTTAATAAACATAAAAATAATTTTATCTAACTAAACTAAGTTATTCTTTTTTTCAAAGGCATTAATTACTTAATCCTAAACGAATTTATTTAATTTGTGTGAAGTTGAAATTATTATACTTGGACAAATAATATATTATATTATTTTTCACTTTTGTATTGTTTTAATTTATTTTATATTTTGCTTGGGATAAAACACTTTTACGGTGTTTAATTTATTTTAGATTTGATTTGGAATCATTTATTTAAATTTTTATTACTTGATTATGTAATTAGTTTTGTGAGAAATTGATTTTATTAGAAATTACAGTGATAAATTAATAAATTAAAATTAAGTTTCGGGTCATTTCGGGTCGACCCGCCGCCCCGTAAACCTGAAATTTTCGGGTTCGGGTCAGCATACCTGACCCGTCACGGGTTGGCGGGTCGGGGTTCGGGTCAACAGATTTTCTGGCGGGTCTGTTGACCCGAACCCGACCCGCCAACCTGATTTGGACCCGAATTGCCACCCCTAACTGCAAGCGTGAAGGATTGATTTCATGATAATTTAGAGTTGCGGGATGAGGGAAAAAAACAGGGTGCAAATCAATAACAAAAAAAAATATAAAGTAAATAAATAAAAGGATAAGAGGAAAATGCTTGAATTGACGCTTAAAATGAATTTCGGTCTAGAAAAGCCACACTGCTTCGCAGGACGGGGTAGTTTAAAAGAATAAAGCGAAAGGAACATGGCGGGTGCGATCATACCAGCACTAATGCACCGGATCCCATCAGAACTCCGAAGTTAAGCGTGCTTGGGCGAGAGTAGTACTAGGATGGGTGACCCCCTGGGAAGTCCTCGTGTTGCACCCCTCTCTTTTTTGTTTCGAAATCCAAATTTCCTATTCGTTCTTTATCCTGTAGTAATTTAGCTCCGTCGGAACGATTGCTTAATATTTTGCTTCTTGTCGAAGCGTGAAGGAGGATCTGAAGGCGCGAGACAAATCAGGAACGGTACGGCTCGATCAAAGCCCGGATCGTCGCTCAAATTTGTCGGCGCAAATGTATCACCGCAACTAGGGGTGGCAATTTTCGACACGACCTGAAAACACGACACGAACCTAACACGAAATTAATGGGTTTGGGTTGAGGTTTCGGGAATTCGGGTCAGAATCGGGTTGGACCCGATGAACCCGAAAAGAAAACCGGTCGATTTCGGGTCAACCCGTGGTGACCTGATATGACCCGATATGACCCGTTTACGAATTAAAAATAATTTAATAAACATAAAAATAATTTTATCTAACTAAACTAAGTTATTCTTTTTTTCAAAGGCATTAATTACTTAATCCTAAACGAATTTATTTAATTTGTGTGAAGTTGAAATTATTATACTTGGACAAATAATATATTATATTATTTTTCACTTTTGTATTGTTTTAATTTATTTTATATTTTGCTTGGGATAAAACACTTTTACGGTGTTTAATTTATTTTAGATTTGATTTGGAATCATTTATTTAAATTTTTATTACTTGATTATGTAATTAGTTTTGTGAGAAATTGATTTTATTAGAAATTACAGTGATAAATTAATAAATTAAAATTAAGTTTCGGGTCATTTCGGGTCGACCCGCCGCCCCGTAAACCAGAAATTTTCGGGTTCGGGTCAGCATACCTGACCCGTCACGGGTTGGCGGGTCGGTGTTCGGGTCAACAGATTTTCTGACGGGTCTGTTGACCCGAACCCGACCCGCCAACCTGATTTGGACCCGAATTGCCACCCCTAACTGCAAGCGTGAAGGATTGATTTCATGATAATTTAGAGTTGCGGGATGAGGGAAAAAAACAGGGTGCAAATCAATAACAAAAAAAAATATAAAGTAAATAAATAAAAGGATAAGAGGAAAATGCTTGAATTGACGCTTAAAATGAATTTCGGTCTAGAAAAGCCACACTGCTTCGCAGGACGGGGTAGTTTAAAAGAATAAAGCGAAAGGAACATGGCGGGTGCGATCATACCAGCACTAATGCACCGGATCCAATCAGAACTCCGAAGTTAAGCGTGCTTGGGCGAGAGTAGTACTAGGATGGGTGACCCCCTGGGAAGTCCTCGTGTTGCACCCCTTTCTTTTTTGTTTCGAAATCCAAATTTCCTATTCGTTCTTTATCCTGTAGTAATTTAGCTCCGTCGGAACGATTGCTTAATATTTTGCTTCTTGTCGAAGCGTGAAGGAGGATCTGAAGGCGCGAGACAAATCAGGAACGGTACGGCTCGATCAAAGCCCGGATCGTCGCTCAAATTTGTCGGCGCAAATGTATCACCGCAACTAGGGGTGGCAATTTTCGACACGACCTGAAAACACGACACGAACCTAACACGAAATTAATGGGTTTGGGTTGAGGTTTCGGGAATTCGGGTCAGAATCGGGTTGGACCCGATGAACCCGAAAAGAAAACCGGTCGATTTCGGGTCAACCCGTGGTGACCTGATATGACCCGATATGACCCGTTTACGAATTAAAAATAATTTAATAAACATAAAAATAATTTTATCTAACTAAACTAAGTTATTCTTTTTTTCAAAGGCATTAATTACTTAATCCTAAACGAATTTATTTAATTTGTGTGAAGTTGAAATTATTATACTTGGACAAATAATATATTATATTATTTTTCACTTTTGTATTGTTTTAATTTATTTTATATTTTGCTTGGGATAAAACACTTTTACGGTGTTTAATTTATTTTAGATTTGATTTGGAATCATTTATTTAAATTTTTATTACTTGATTATGTAATTAGTTTTGTGAGAAATTGATTTTATTAGAAATTACAGTGATAAATTAATAAATTAAAATTAAGTTTCGGGTCATTTCGGGTCGACCCGCCGCCCCGTAAACCTGAAATTTTCGGGTTCGGGTCAGCATACCTGACCCGTCACGGGTTGGCGGGTCGGGGTTCGGGTCAACAGATTTTCTGGCGGGTCTGTTGACCCGAACCCGACCCGCCAACCTGATTTGGACCCGAATTGCCACCCCTAACTGCAAGCGTGAAGGATTGATTTCATGATAATTTAGAGTTGCGGGATGAGGGAAAAAAACAGGGTGCAAATCAATAACAAAAAAAAATATAAAGTAAATAAATAAAAGGATAAGAGGAAAATGCTTGAATTGACGCTTAAAATGAATTTCGGTCTAGAAAAGCCACACTGCTTCGCAGGACGGGGTAGTTTAAAAGAATAAAGCGAAAGGAACATGGCGGGTGCGATCATACCAGCACTAATGCACCGGATCCCATCAGAACTCCGAAGTTAAGCGTGCTTGGGCGAGAGTAGTACTAGGATGGGTGACCCCCTGGGAAGTCCTCGTGTTGCACCCCTCTCTTTTTTGTTTCGAAATCCAAATTTCCTATTCGTTCTTTATCCTGTAGTAATTTAGCTCCGTCGGAACGATTGCTTAATATTTTGCTTCTTGTCGAAGCGTGAAGGAGGATCTGAAGGCGCGAGACAAATCAGGAACGGTACGGCTCGATCAAAACCCGGATCGTCGCTCAAATTTGTCGGCGCAAATGTATCACCGCAACTAGGGGTGGCAATTTTCGACACGACACGAACCTAACACGAAATTAATGGGTTTGGGTTGAGGTTTCGGGAATTCGGGTCAGAATCGGGTTGGACCCGATGAACCCGAAAAGAAAACCGGTCGATTTCGGGTCAACCCGTGGTGACCTGATATGACCCGATATGACCCGTTTACGAATTAAAAATAATTTAATAAACATAAAAATAATTTTATCTAACTAAACTAAGTTATTCTTTTTTTCAAAGGCATTAATTACTTAATCCTAAACGAATTTATTTAATTTGTGTGAAGTTGAAATTATTATACTTGGACAAATAATATATTATATTATTTTTCACTTTTGTATTGTTTTAATTTATTTTATATTTTGCTTGGGATAAAACACTTTTACGGTGTTTAATTTATTTTAGATTTGATTTGGAATCATTTATTTAAATTTTTATTACTTGATTATGTAATTAGTTTTGTGAGAAATTGATTTTATTAGAAATTACAGTGATAAATTAATAAATTAAAATTAAGTTTCGGGTCATTTCGGGTCGACCCGCCGCCCCGTAAACCTGAAATTTTCGGGTTCGGGTCAGCATACCTGACCCGTCACGGGTTGGCGGGTCGGGGTTCGGGTCAACAGATTTTCTGGCGGGTCTGTTGACCCGAACCCGACCCGCCAACCTGATTTGGACCCGAATTGCCACCCCTAACTGCAAGCGTGAAGGATTGATTTCATGATAATTTAGAGTTGCGGGATGAGGGAAAAAAACAGGGTGCAAATCAATAACAAAAAAAAATATAAAGTAAATAAATAAAAGGATAAGAGGAAAATGCTTGAATTGACGCTTAAAATGAATTTCGGTCTAGAAAAGCCACACTGCTTCGCAGGACGGGGTAGTTTAAAAGAATAAAGCGAAAGGAACATGGCGGGTGCGATCATACCAGCACTAATGCACCGGATCCCATCAGAACTCCGAAGTTAAGCGTGCTTGGGCGAGAGTAGTACTAGGATGGGTGACCCCCTGGGAAGTCCTCGTGTTGCACCCCTCTCTTTTTTGTTTCGAAATCCAAATTTCCTATTCGTTCTTTATCCTGTAGTAATTTAGCTCCGTCGGAACGATTGCTTAATATTTTGCTTCTTGTCGAAGCGTGAAGGAGGATCTGAAGGCGCGAGACAAATCAGGAACGGTACGGCTCGATCAAAGCCCGGATCGTCGCTCAAATTTGTCGGCGCAAATGTATCACCGCAACTAGGGGTGGCAATTTTCGACACGACCTGAAAACACGACACGAACCTAACACGAAATTAATGGGTTTGGGTTGAGGTTTCGGGAATTCGGGTCAGAATCGGGTTGGACCCGATGAACCCGAAAAGAAAACCGGTCGATTTCGGGTCAACCCGTGGTGACCTGATATGACCCGTTTACGAATTAAAAATAATTTAATAAACATAAAAATAATTTTATCTAACTAAACTAAGTTATTCTTTTTTTCAAAGGCATTAATTACTTAATCCTAAACGAATTTATTTAATTTGTGTGAAGTTGAAATTATTATACTTGGACAAATAATATATTATATTATTTTTCACTTTTGTATTGTTTTAATTTATTTTATATTTTGCTTGGGATAAAACACTTTTACGGTGTTTAATTTATTTTAGATTTGATTTGGAATCATTTATTTAAATTTTTATTACTTGATTATGTAATTAGTTTTGTGAGAAATTGATTTTATTAGAAATTACAGTGATAAATTAATAAATTAAAATTAAGTTTCGGGTCATTTCGGGTCGACCCGCCGCCCCGTAAACCTGAAATTTTCGGGTTCGGGTCAGCATACCTGACCCGTCACGGGTTGGCGGGTCGGGGTTCGGGTCAACAGATTTTCTGGCGGGTCTGTTGACCCGAACCCGACCCGCCAACCTGATTTGGACCCGAATTGCCACCCCTAACTGCAAGCGTGAAGGATTGATTTCATGATAATTTAGAGTTGCGGGATGAGGGAAAAAAACAGGGTGCAAATCAATAACAAAAAAAAATATAAAGTAAATAAATAAAAGGATAAGAGGAAAATGCTTGAATTGACGCTTAAAATGAATTTCGGTCTAGAAAAGCCACACTGCTTCGCAGGACGGGGTAGTTTAAAAGAATAAAGCGAAAGGAACATGGCGGGTGCGATCATACCAGCACTAATGCACCGGATCCCATCAGAACTCCGAAGTTAAGCGTGCTTGGGCGAGAGTAGTACTAGGATGGGTGACCCCCTGGGAAGTCCTCGTGTTGCACCCCTCTCTTTTTTGTTTCGAAATCCAAATTTCCTATTCGTTCTTTATCCTGTAGTAATTTAGCTCCGTCGGAACGATTGCTTAATATTTTGCTTCTTGTCGAAGCGTGAAGGAGGATCTGAAGGCGCGAGACAAATCAGGAACGGTACGGCTCGATCAAAGCCCGGATCGTCGCTCAAATTTGTCGGCGCAAATGTATCACCGCAACTAGGGGTGGCAATTTTCGACACGACCTGAAAACACGACACGAACCTAACACGAAATTAATGGGTTTGGGTTGAGGTTTCGGGAATTCGGGTCAGAATCGGGTTGGACCCGATGAACCCGAAAAGAAAACCGGTCGATTTCGGGTCAACCCGTGGTGACCTGATATGACCCGATATGACCCGTTTACGAATTAAAAATAATTTAATAAACATAAAAATAATTTTATCTAACTAAACTAAGTTATTCTTTTTTTCAAAGGCATTAATTACTTAATCCTAAACGAATTTATTTAATTTGTGTGAAGTTGAAATTATTATACTTGGACAAATAATATATTATATTATTTTTCACTTTTGTATTGTTTTAATTTATTTTATATTTTGCT
Organism: Coffea arabica; assembly: GCF_036785885.1. Lineage (NCBI taxonomy): Eukaryota > Viridiplantae > Streptophyta > Magnoliopsida > Gentianales > Rubiaceae > Coffea > Coffea arabica. Next base: position 39,933,813 of record NC_092331.1, on the reverse strand, counting down.
TGGGATAAAACACTTTTACGGTGTTTAATTTATTTTAGATTTGATTTGGAATCATTTATTTAAATTTTTATTACTTGATTATGTAATTAGTTTTGTGAGAAATTGATTTTATTAGAAATTACAGTGATAAATTAATAAATTAAAATTAAGTTTCGGGTCATTTCGGGTCGACCCGCCGCCCCGTAAACCAGAAATTTTCGGGTTCGGGTCAGCATACCTGACCCGTCACGGGTTGGCGGGTCGGTGTTCGGGTCAACAGATTTTCTGACGGGTCTGTTGACCCGAACCCGACCCGCCAACCTGATTTGGACCCGAATTGCCACCCCTAACTGCAAGCGTGAAGGATTGATTTCATGATAATTTAGAGTTGCGGGATGAGGGAAAAAAACAGGGTGCAAATCAATAACAAAAAAAAATATAAAGTAAATAAATAAAAGGATAAGAGGAAAATGCTTGAATTGACGCTTAAAATGAATTTCGGTCTAGAAAAGCCACACTGCTTCGCAGGACGGGGTAGTTTAAAAGAATAAAGCGAAAGGAACATGGCGGGTGCGATCATACCAGCACTAATGCACCGGATCCAATCAGAACTCCGAAGTTAAGCGTGCTTGGGCGAGAGTAGTACTAGGATGGGTGACCCCCTGGGAAGTCCTCGTGTTGCACCCCTTTCTTTTTTGTTTCGAAATCCAAATTTCCTATTCGTTCTTTATCCTGTAGTAATTTAGCTCCGTCGGAACGATTGCTTAATATTTTGCTTCTTGTCGAAGCGTGAAGGAGGATCTGAAGGCGCGAGACAAATCAGGAACGGTACGGCTCGATCAAAGCCCGGATCGTCGCTCAAATTTGTCGGCGCAAATGTATCACCGCAACTAGGGGTGGCAATTTTCGACACGACCTGAAAACACGACACGAACCTAACACGAAATTAATGGGTTTGGGTTGAGGTTTCGGGAATTCGGGTCAGAATCGGGTTGGACCCGATGAACCCGAAAAGAAAACCGGTCGATTTCGGGTCAACCCGTGGTGACCTGATATGACCCGATATGACCCGTTTACGAATTAAAAATAATTTAATAAACATAAAAATAATTTTATCTAACTAAACTAAGTTATTCTTTTTTTCAAAGGCATTAATTACTTAATCCTAAACGAATTTATTTAATTTGTGTGAAGTTGAAATTATTATACTTGGACAAATAATATATTATATTATTTTTCACTTTTGTATTGTTTTAATTTATTTTATATTTTGCTTGGGATAAAACACTTTTACGGTGTTTAATTTATTTTAGATTTGATTTGGAATCATTTATTTAAATTTTTATTACTTGATTATGTAATTAGTTTTGTGAGAAATTGATTTTATTAGAAATTACAGTGATAAATTAATAAATTAAAATTAAGTTTCGGGTCATTTCGGGTCGACCCGCCGCCCCGTAAACCTGAAATTTTCGGGTTCGGGTCAGCATACCTGACCCGTCACGGGTTGGCGGGTCGGGGTTCGGGTCAACAGATTTTCTGGCGGGTCTGTTGACCCGAACCCGACCCGCCAACCTGATTTGGACCCGAATTGCCACCCCTAACTGCAAGCGTGAAGGATTGATTTCATGATAATTTAGAGTTGCGGGATGAGGGAAAAAAACAGGGTGCAAATCAATAACAAAAAAAAATATAAAGTAAATAAATAAAAGGATAAGAGGAAAATGCTTGAATTGACGCTTAAAATGAATTTCGGTCTAGAAAAGCCACACTGCTTCGCAGGACGGGGTAGTTTAAAAGAATAAAGCGAAAGGAACATGGCGGGTGCGATCATACCAGCACTAATGCACCGGATCCCATCAGAACTCCGAAGTTAAGCGTGCTTGGGCGAGAGTAGTACTAGGATGGGTGACCCCCTGGGAAGTCCTCGTGTTGCACCCCTCTCTTTTTTGTTTCGAAATCCAAATTTCCTATTCGTTCTTTATCCTGTAGTAATTTAGCTCCGTCGGAACGATTGCTTAATATTTTGCTTCTTGTCGAAGCGTGAAGGAGGATCTGAAGGCGCGAGACAAATCAGGAACGGTACGGCTCGATCAAAACCCGGATCGTCGCTCAAATTTGTCGGCGCAAATGTATCACCGCAACTAGGGGTGGCAATTTTCGACACGACACGAACCTAACACGAAATTAATGGGTTTGGGTTGAGGTTTCGGGAATTCGGGTCAGAATCGGGTTGGACCCGATGAACCCGAAAAGAAAACCGGTCGATTTCGGGTCAACCCGTGGTGACCTGATATGACCCGATATGACCCGTTTACGAATTAAAAATAATTTAATAAACATAAAAATAATTTTATCTAACTAAACTAAGTTATTCTTTTTTTCAAAGGCATTAATTACTTAATCCTAAACGAATTTATTTAATTTGTGTGAAGTTGAAATTATTATACTTGGACAAATAATATATTATATTATTTTTCACTTTTGTATTGTTTTAATTTATTTTATATTTTGCTTGGGATAAAACACTTTTACGGTGTTTAATTTATTTTAGATTTGATTTGGAATCATTTATTTAAATTTTTATTACTTGATTATGTAATTAGTTTTGTGAGAAATTGATTTTATTAGAAATTACAGTGATAAATTAATAAATTAAAATTAAGTTTCGGGTCATTTCGGGTCGACCCGCCGCCCCGTAAACCTGAAATTTTCGGGTTCGGGTCAGCATACCTGACCCGTCACGGGTTGGCGGGTCGGGGTTCGGGTCAACAGATTTTCTGGCGGGTCTGTTGACCCGAACCCGACCCGCCAACCTGATTTGGACCCGAATTGCCACCCCTAACTGCAAGCGTGAAGGATTGATTTCATGATAATTTAGAGTTGCGGGATGAGGGAAAAAAACAGGGTGCAAATCAATAACAAAAAAAAATATAAAGTAAATAAATAAAAGGATAAGAGGAAAATGCTTGAATTGACGCTTAAAATGAATTTCGGTCTAGAAAAGCCACACTGCTTCGCAGGACGGGGTAGTTTAAAAGAATAAAGCGAAAGGAACATGGCGGGTGCGATCATACCAGCACTAATGCACCGGATCCCATCAGAACTCCGAAGTTAAGCGTGCTTGGGCGAGAGTAGTACTAGGATGGGTGACCCCCTGGGAAGTCCTCGTGTTGCACCCCTCTCTTTTTTGTTTCGAAATCCAAATTTCCTATTCGTTCTTTATCCTGTAGTAATTTAGCTCCGTCGGAACGATTGCTTAATATTTTGCTTCTTGTCGAAGCGTGAAGGAGGATCTGAAGGCGCGAGACAAATCAGGAACGGTACGGCTCGATCAAAACCCGGATCGTCGCTCAAATTTGTCGGCGCAAATGTATCACCGCAACTAGGGGTGGCAATTTTCGACACGACACGAACCTAACACGAAATTAATGGGTTTGGGTTGAGGTTTCGGGAATTCGGGTCAGAATCGGGTTGGACCCGATGAACCCGAAAAGAAAACCGGTCGATTTCGGGTCAACCCGTGGTGACCTGATATGACCCGATATGACCCGTTTACGAATTAAAAATAATTTAATAAACATAAAAATAATTTTATCTAACTAAACTAAGTTATTCTTTTTTTCAAAGGCATTAATTACTTAATCCTAAACGAATTTATTTAATTTGTGTGAAGTTGAAATTATTATACTTGGACAAATAATATATTATATTATTTTTCACTTTTGTATTGTTTTAATTTATTTTATATTTTGCTTGGGATAAAACACTTTTACGGTGTTTAATTTATTTTAGATTTGATTTGGAATCATTTATTTAAATTTTTATTACTTGATTATGTAATTAGTTTTGTGAGAAATTGATTTTATTAGAAATTACAGTGATAAATTAATAAATTAAAATTAAGTTTCGGGTCATTTCGGGTCGACCCGCCGCCCCGTAAACCTGAAATTTTCGGGTTCGGGTCAGCATACCTGACCCGTCACGGGTTGGCGGGTCGGGGTTCGGGTCAACAGATTTTCTGGCGGGTCTGTTGACCCGAACCCGACCCGCCAACCTGATTTGGACCCGAATTGCCACCCCTAACTGCAAGCGTGAAGGATTGATTTCATGATAATTTAGAGTTGCGGGATGAGGGAAAAAAACAGGGTGCAAATCAATAACAAAAAAAAATATAAAGTAAATAAATAAAAGGATAAGAGGAAAATGCTTGAATTGACGCTTAAAATGAATTTCGGTCTAGAAAAGCCACACTGCTTCGCAGGACGGGGTAGTTTAAAAGAATAAAGCGAAAGGAACATGGCGGGTGCGATCATACCAGCACTAATGCACCGGATCCCATCAGAACTCCGAAGTTAAGCGTGCTTGGGCGAGAGTAGTACTAGGATGGGTGACCCCCTGGGAAGTCCTCGTGTTGCACCCCTCTCTTTTTTGTTTCGAAATCCAAATTTCCTATTCGTTCTTTATCCTGTAGTAATTTAGCTCCGTCGGAACGATTGCTTAATATTTTGCTTCTTGTCGAAGCGTGAAGGAGGATCTGAAGGCGCGAGACAAATCAGGAACGGTACGGCTCGATCAAAGCCCGGATCGTCGCTCAAATTTGTCGGCGCAAATGTATCACCGCAACTAGGGGTGGCAATTTTCGACACGACCTGAAAACACGACACGAACCTAACACGAAATTAATGGGTTTGGGTTGAGGTTTCGGGAATTCGGGTCAGAATCGGGTTGGACCCGATGAACCCGAAAAGAAAACCGGTCGATTTCGGGTCAACCCGTGGTGACCTGATATGACCCGATATGACCCGTTTACGAATTAAAAATAATTTAATAAACATAAAAATAATTTTATCTAACTAAACTAAGTTATTCTTTTTTTCAAAGGCATTAATTACTTAATCCTAAACGAATTTATTTAATTTGTGTGAAGTTGAAATTATTATACTTGGACAAATAATATATTGTATTATTTTTCACTTTTGTATTGTTTTAATTTATTTTATATTTTGCTTGGGATAAAACACTTTTACGGTGTTTAATTTATTTTAGATTTGATTTGGAATCATTTATTTAAATTTTTATTACTTGATTATGTAATTAGTTTTGTGAGAAATTGATTTTATTAGAAATTACAGTGATAAATTAATAAATTAAAATTAAGTTTCGGGTCATTTCGGGTCGACCCGCCGCCCCGTAAACCAGAAATTTTCGGGTTCGGGTCAGCATACCTGACCCGTCACGGGTTGGCGGGTCGGTGTTCGGGTCAACAGATTTTCTGACGGGTCTGTTGACCCGAACCCGACCCGCCAACCTGATTTGGACCCGAATTGCCACCCCTAACTGCAAGCGTGAAGGATTGATTTCATGATAATTTAGAGTTGCGGGATGAGGGAAAAAAACAGGGTGCAAATCAATAACAAAAAAAAATATAAAGTAAATAAATAAAAGGATAAGAGGAAAATGCTTGAATTGACGCTTAAAATGAATTTCGGTCTAGAAAAGCCACACTGCTTCGCAGGACGGGGTAGTTTAAAAGAATAAAGCGAAAGGAACATGGCGGGTGCGATCATACCAGCACTAATGCACCGGATCCAATCAGAACTCCGAAGTTAAGCGTGCTTGGGCGAGAGTAGTACTAGGATGGGTGACCCCCTGGGAAGTCCTCGTGTTGCACCCCTTTCTTTTTTGTTTCGAAATCCAAATTTCCTATTCGTTCTTTATCCTGTAGTAATTTAGCTCCGTCGGAACGATTGCTTAATATTTTGCTTCTTGTCGAAGCGTGAAGGAGGATCTGAAGGCGCGAGACAAATCAGGAACGGTACGGCTCGATCAAAGCCCGGATCGTCGCTCAAATTTGTCGGCGCAAATGTATCACCGCAACTAGGGGTGGCAATTTTCGACACGACCTGAAAACACGACACGAACCTAACACGAAATTAATGGGTTTGGGTTGAGGTTTCGGGAATTCGGGTCAGAATCGGGTTGGACCCGATGAACCCGAAAAGAAAACCGGTCGATTTCGGGTCAACCCGTGGTGACCTGATATGACCCGATATGACCCGTTTACGAATTAAAAATAATTTAATAAACATAAAAATAATTTTATCTAACTAAACTAAGTTATTCTTTTTTTCAAAGGCATTAATTACTTAATCCTAAACGAATTTATTTAATTTGTGTGAAGTTGAAATTATTATACTTGGACAAATAATATATTATATTATTTTTCACTTTTGTATTGTTTTAATTTATTTTATATTTTGCTTGGGATAAAACACTTTTACGGTGTTTAATTTATTTTAGATTTGATTTGGAATCATTTATTTAAATTTTTATTACTTGATTATGTAATTAGTTTTGTGAGAAATTGATTTTATTAGAAATTACAGTGATAAATTAATAAATTAAAATTAAGTTTCGGGTCATTTCGGGTCGACCCGCCGCCCCGTAAACCTGAAATTTTCGGGTTCGGGTCAGCATACCTGACCCGTCACGGGTTGGCGGGTCGGGGTTCGGGTCAACAGATTTTCTGGCGGGTCTGTTGACCCGAACCCGACCCGCCAACCTGATTTGGACCCGAATTGCCACCCCTAACTGCAAGCGTGAAGGATTGATTTCATGATAATTTAGAGTTGCGGGATGAGGGAAAAAAACAGGGTGCAAATCAATAACAAAAAAAAATATAAAGTAAATAAATAAAAGGATAAGAGGAAAATGCTTGAATTGACGCTTAAAATGAATTTCGGTCTAGAAAAGCCACACTGCTTCGCAGGACGGGGTAGTTTAAAAGAATAAAGCGAAAGGAACATGGCGGGTGCGATCATACCAGCACTAATGCACCGGATCCCATCAGAACTCCGAAGTTAAGCGTGCTTGGGCGAGAGTAGTACTAGGATGGGTGACCCCCTGGGAAGTCCTCGTGTTGCACCCCTCTCTTTTTTGTTTCGAAATCCAAATTTCCTATTCGTTCTTTATCCTGTAGTAATTTAGCTCCGTCGGAACGATTGCTTAATATTTTGCTTCTTGTCGAAGCGTGAAGGAGGATCTGAAGGCGCGAGACAAATCAGGAACGGTACGGCTCGATCAAAACCCGGATCGTCGCTCAAATTTGTCGGCGCAAATGTATCACCGCAACTAGGGGTGGCAATTTTCGACACGACACGAACCTAACACGAAATTAATGGGTTTGGGTTGAGGTTTCGGGAATTCGGGTCAGAATCGGGTTGGACCCGATGAACCCGAAAAGAAAACCGGTCGATTTCGGGTCAACCCGTGGTGACCTGATATGACCCGATATGACCCGTTTACGAATTAAAAATAATTTAATAAACATAAAAATAATTTTATCTAACTAAACTAAGTTATTCTTTTTTTCAAAGGCATTAATTACTTAATCCTAAACGAATTTATTTAATTTGTGTGAAGTTGAAATTATTATACTTGGACAAATAATATATTATATTATTTTTCACTTTTGTATTGTTTTAATTTATTTTATATTTTGCTTGGGATAAAACACTTTTACGGTGTTTAATTTATTTTAGATTTGATTTGGAATCATTTATTTAAATTTTTATTACTTGATTATGTAATTAGTTTTGTGAGAAATTGATTTTATTAGAAATTACAGTGATAAATTAATAAATTAAAATTAAGTTTCGGGTCATTTCGGGTCGACCCGCCGCCCCGTAAACCTGAAATTTTCGGGTTCGGGTCAGCATACCTGACCCGTCACGGGTTGGCGGGTCGGGGTTCGGGTCAACAGATTTTCTGGCGGGTCTGTTGACCCGAACCCGACCCGCCAACCTGATTTGGACCCGAATTGCCACCCCTAACTGCAAGCGTGAAGGATTGATTTCATGATAATTTAGAGTTGCGGGATGAGGGAAAAAAACAGGGTGCAAATCAATAACAAAAAAAAATATAAAGTAAATAAATAAAAGGATAAGAGGAAAATGCTTGAATTGACGCTTAAAATGAATTTCGGTCTAGAAAAGCCACACTGCTTCGCAGGACGGGGTAGTTTAAAAGAATAAAGCGAAAGGAACATGGCGGGTGCGATCATACCAGCACTAATGCACCGGATCCCATTAGAACTCCGAAGTTAAGCGTGCTTGGGCGAGAGTAGTACTAGGATGGGTGACCCCCTGGGAAGTCCTCGTGTTGCACCCCTCTCTTTTTTGTTTCGAAATCCAAATTTCCTATTCGTTCTTTATCCTGTAGTAATTTAGCTCCGTCGGAACGATTGCTTAATATTTTGCTTCTTGTCGAAGCGTGAAGGAGGATCTGAAGGCGCGAGACAAATCAGGAACGGTACGGCTCGATCAAAGCCCGGATCGTCGCTCAAATTTGTCGGCGCAAATGTATCACCGCAACTAGGGGTGGCAATTTTCGACACGACACGAACCTAACACGAAATTAATGGGTTTGGGTTGAGGTTTCGGGAATTCGGGTCAGAATCGGGTTGGACCCGATGAACCCGAAAAGAAAACCGGTCGATTTCGGGTCAACCCGTGGTGACCTGATATGACCCGATATGACCCGTTTACGAATTAAAAATAATTTAATAAACATAAAAATAATTTTATCTAACTAAACTAAGTTATTCTTTTTTTCAAAGGCATTAATTACTTAATCCTAAACGAATTTATTTAATTTGTGTGAAGTTGAAATTATTATACTTGGACAAATAATATATTATATTATTTTTCACTTTTGTATTGTTTTAATTTATTTTATATTTTGCTTGGGATAAAACACTTTTACGGTGTTTAATTTATTTTAGATTTGATTTGGAATCATTTATTTAAATTTTTATTACTTGATTATGTAATTAGTTTTGTGAGAAATTGATTTTATTAGAAATTACAGTGATAAATTAATAAATTAAAATTAAGTTTCGGGTCATTTCGGGTCGACCCGCCGCCCCGTAAACCTGAAATTTTCGGGTTCGGGTCAGCATACCTGACCCGTCACGGGTTGGCGGGTCGGGGTTCGGGTCAACAGATTTTCTGGCGGGTCTGTTGACCCGAACCCGACCCGCCAACCTGATTTGGACCCGAATTGCCACCCCTAACTGCAAGCGTGAAGGATTGATTTCATGATAATTTAGAGTTGCGGGATGAGGGAAAAAAACAGGGTGCAAATCAATAACAAAAAAAAATATAAAGTAAATAAATAAAAGGATAAGAGGAAAATGCTTGAATTGACGCTTAAAATGAATTTCGGTCTAGAAAAGCCACACTGCTTCGCAGGACGGGGTAGTTTAAAAGAATAAAGCGAAAGGAACATGGCGGGTGCGATCATACCAGCACTAATGCACCGGATCCCATCAGAACTCCGAAGTTAAGCGTGCTTGGGCGAGAGTAGTACTAGGATGGGTGACCCCCTGGGAAGTCCTCGTGTTGCACCCCTCTCTTTTTTGTTTCGAAATCCAAATTTCCTATTCGTTCTTTATCCTGTAGTAATTTAGCTCCGTCGGAACGATTGCTTAATATTTTGCTTCTTGTCGAAGCGTGAAGGAGGATCTGAAGGCGCGAGACAAATCAGGAACGGTACGGCTCGATCAAAGCCCGGATCGTCGCTCAAATTTGTCGGCGCAAATGTATCACCGCAACTAGGGGTGGCAATTTTCGACACGACCTGAAAACACGACACGAACCTAACACGAAATTAATGGGTTTGGGTTGAGGTTTCGGGAATTCGGGTCAGAATCGGGTTGGACCCGATGAACCCGAAAAGAAAACCGGTCGATTTCGGGTCAACCCGTGGTGACCTGATATGACCCGATATGACCCGTTTACGAATTAAAAATAATTTAATAAACATAAAAATAATTTTATCTAACTAAACTAAGTTATTCTTTTTTTCAAAGGCATTAATTACTTAATCCTAAACGAATTTATTTAATTTGTGTGAAGTTGAAATTATTATACTTGGACAAATAATATATTATATTATTTTTCACTTTTGTATTGTTTTAATTTATTTTATATTTTGCTTGGGATAAAACACTTTTACGGTGTTTAATTTATTTTAGATTTGATTTGGAATCATTTATTTAAATTTTTCGATTTCGGGTCAACCCGTGGTGACCTGATATGACCCGATATGACCCGTTTACGAATTAAAAATAATTTAATAAACATAAAAATATTTTTATCTAACTAAACTAAGTTATTCTTTTTTTCAAAGGCATTAATTACTTAATCCTAAACGAATTTATTTAATTTGTGTGAAGTTGAAATTATTATACTTGGACAAATAATATATTATATTATTTTTCACTTTTGTATTGTTTTAATTTATTTTATATTTTGCTTGGGATAAAACACTTTTACGGTGTTTAATTTATTTTAGATTTGATTTGGAATCATTTATTTAAATTTTTATTACTTGATTATGTAATTAGTTTTGTGAGAAATTGATTTTATTAGAAATTACAGTGATAAATTAATAAATTAAAATTAAGTTTCGGGTCATTTCGGGTCGACCCGCCTCCCCGTAAACCTGAAATTTTCGGGTTCGGGTCAGCATACCTGACCCGTCACGGGTTGGCGGGTCGGGGTTCGGGTCAACAGATTTTCTGGCGGGTCTGTTGACCCGAACCCGACCCGCCAACCTGATTTGGACCCGAATTGCCACCCCTAACTGCAAGCGTGAAGGATTGATTTCATGATAATTTAGAGTTGCGGGATGAGGGAAAAAAACAGGGTGCAAATCAATAACAAAAAAAAATATAAAGTAAATAAATAAAAGGATAAGAGGAAAATGCTTGAATTGACGCTTAAAATGAATTTCGGTCTAGAAAAGCCACACTGCTTCGCAGGACGGGGTAGTTTAAAAGAATAAAGCGAAAGGAACATGGCGGGTGCGATCATACCAGCACTAATGCACCGGATCCCATCAGAACTTCGAAGTTAAGCGTGCTTGGGCGAGAGTAGTACTAGGATGGGTGACCCCCTGGGAAGTCCTCGTGTTGCACCCCTCTCTTTTTTGTTTCGAAATCCAAATTTCCTATTCGTTCTTTATCCTGTAGTAATTTAGCTCCGTCGGAACGATTGCTTAATATTTTGCTTCTTGTCGAAGCGTGAAGGAGGATCTGAAGGCGCGAGACAAATCAGGAACGGTACGGCTCGATCAAAGCCCGGATCGTCGCTCAAATTTGTCGGCGCAAATGTATCACCGCAACTAGGGGTGGCAATTTTCGACACGACCTGAAAACACGACACGAACCTAACACGAAATTAATGGGTTTGGGTTGAGGTTTCGGGAATTCGGGTCAGAATCGGGTTGGACCCGATGAACCCGAAAAGAAAACCGGTCGATTTCGGGTCAACCCGTGGTGACCCGATATGACCCGTTTACGAATTAAAAATAATTTAATAAACATAAAAATAATTTTATCTAACTAAACTAAGTTATTCTTTTTTTCAAAGGCATTAATTACTTAATCCTAAACGAATTTATTTAATTTGTGTGAAGTTGAAATTATTATACTTGGACAAATAATATATTATATTATTTTTCACTTTTGTATTGTTTTAATTTATTTTATATTTTGCTTGGGATAAAACACTTTTACGGTGTTTAATTTATTTTAGATTTGATTTGGAATCATTTATTTAAATTTTTATTACTTGATTATGTAATTAGTTTTGTGAGAAATTGATTTTATTAGAAATTACAGTGATAAATTAATAAATTAAAATTAAGTTTCGGGTCATTTCGGGTCGACCCGCCGCCCCGTAAACCTGAAATTTTCGGGTTCGGGTCAGCATACCTGACCCGTCACGGGTTGGCGGGTCGGGGTTCGGGTCAACAGATTTTCTGGCGGGTCTGTTGACCCGAACCCGACCCGCCAACCTGATTTGGACCCGAATTGCCACCCCTAACTGCAAGCGTGAAGGATTGATTTCATGATAATTTAGAGTTGCGGGA